>NW_020190812.1:0-54417 GCF_002263795.3 Bos taurus | reverse complement strand
TCCTCTTTCACTTTCTGCCATAAGGGTGGTGTCATCTGCATATCTGAGGTTATTGATATTTCCTCCCGCAATCTTGATTCCAGCTTGAGCTTCTTCCAGCCAGCGTTTCTCATGATGTACTCTGCATAGAAGTTAAATAAGCAGGGTGACAATATACAGCCTTGACGTACTCCTTTTCCTATTTGAAACCAGTCTGTTGTTCCATGTCCAGTTCTAACTGTTGCTTCCTGACCTGCATACAGGTTTCTCAAGAGGCGGGTCAGGTGGCCTGGTATTCCCATCTCTTTCAGAGTTTCCCACTGTTTACTGTGATCCACACAGTCAAAGGCTTTGGCATAGTCAATAAAGCAGATATAGATGTTTTTCTGGAACTCTTTCTTGCTTTTTTGATGATCCAGCAGATGTTGGCAATTTGATCTCTGGTTCCTCTGCCTTTTCTAAAACCAGCTTGCACATCTGGAAGTTCACGGTTCACGTATTGCTGAAGCCTGGATTGGAGAATTTTGAGCATTAATTTACCAGTGTATGAGATGATTGCAGTTGTGCAGTGGTTTGAGCATTCTTTGGCATTGCCTTTCTTTGGGATTAGAATGAAAACTGACCTTTTCCAGTCCTGTGGCCACTGCTGAGTTTTCTATATTTGCTGGCATGTTGAGTGCAGCATTTTCACAGCATCATCTTTTAGGATTTGAAATAGCTCAACTGGAATTCCATCACCTCCACTAGCTTCGTTCATAGTGATGCTTCCTAAGGCCCACTTGACTTCACATTCCAGGATGTCTGGCTCTAGGTGAGTGATCACACCATCGTGATTATCTGGGTTGTGAAGAGCTTTTTTGTACAGTTCCTCTGTGTATTCTTGCCACCTCTTCTTAATATCTTCTGCTTCTGTTAGGTCCATACCATTTCTGTCCTTTATGGTACCCATCTTTGTATGAATGTTCCTTGGTATCTCAAATTTTCTTGAAAAGATCTCTAGTCTTTCCCATTCTAATGTTTTCCTCTATTTCCTTGCATTGATGGCTGAGGGAGGCTTTCTTATCTCTCCTTGCTCTTCTTTGCAACTCGGCATTCAAATGGGTATATCTTTCCTTTTCTCCTTTGCTTTTCACTTCTCTTCATTTCACAGCTATTTGTAAGGCCTCCTGAGGACAGCCATTTTTGTCTTTTTTAAAAAACTATATTTGGAGGCTAATTACTCTACAATATTGGAGTGTTTTCTGGGTGATGGTCTTGATCCCTGTCTCCTGTACAATGTCATGAACCTCTGTTTCTTAGGTCAGGCATCCTGCCTATCAGTCTAGTCCCTTAAGTCTATTTCTCACTTCCACTGTATAATCATAAGGGATTTGATCTAGGTCATACCTGAATGATCTAGTGGTTTTCCCCACTTTCTTCAATTTACATCTGAATTGGGCAGTAAGGTGTTCATGATCTGAGCCACAGTCTGCTCCTGGGCCTGTTTTTGCCGAGTGTATAGAACTCAATTTGAAGGAAGGATGTAGCTGGTTCTCATCCACTCCCCAGTTGGAAGACACATATTCATCTCCCTCTATGGCATTCTCTCACTCTGGCTGTAGAACTCCATAAGCCTGTTTTCTCCCTCTTTCTGAATTTTTCAGACTCCAAGTGGGAAATTGGGGTTTTTTACTTCACTCATAACACAGGCTTATGGCATGGGAATCTCCTCTACAAAGCTGATAATGCTGCTGGCTTCTAGCAGGAGGTAAGGCATGAGCCATACTTGAAGGGGTTTCTATCATACCCTGTGTCCCCTCTACTTTGGGTTGGTCATCACTGGGGACAGGCCTCTCCAGCTTTCTGCCTCTCATTCCCAGACCTTTACTCGCCTCTGACTTGGGTTTTGATCTCTCTTCTGTGGAGGAAGTCTTGGTTGTCTGTTTTCTTGCCAACTGTGCTCTTTATAACCAGCTAAGGTTATATATACCTTAGCTATAACCTCAAGAATTCCATGTTCATTCCTTTTACACAAGCATTCACACCACAGCAAGGGACAGTCAATTTAATACTCTGGTAAAATAGCTTGCTGTAATAGTTTCTACTTACTGATTTTCTCTTCTGTGCTATGAACTGCAGTAAGCACTTTCACATCAACAATAACTCCATGAAATTGATATTACTTTTCAGTATGCAATTTACAGATGAGAAATCTCATTCAGAGAATATAATTATCAACTGGAGTTTGGAAGAGTGCCCGTTTTAGGAGGTAGCCTCCCTTATTTATCTGATAAATCTGCTGGGAACCTAAGAGTTTCCAGTTTTTGGAGGAATCAGGTAGAAAGAAAAGATATGTTTTAATTATACTTACAAAGGTCTAATTTTCCAAATTGTTTTTTTTTTGTTGTTGTTGTTTTAAATAAATTTATTTATTTTAATTAGAGGTTAATTACTTTACAGTATTGTATTGGTTTTGCCATACATCAACATGAATCTGCCACAGGTATATACGTGTTCCCTATCCTTAACCCCCTTCCCTCATCCCTCCCCGTACCATCCCTCTGAGTCGTCTCAGTGCACCAGCCCCAAGCAACCAGTACCATGCATTGAACTTGGACTGGCGATTCATTTCATATATGATATTATACATGTTTCAATGCCTTTCTCCCAAATCACCCCACCCTCTCCCTCCCCCACAGAGTCCAAAAGACTGTTCTATACATCTGTGTCTCTTTTGTTGTCTCGCATACAGGGTTATCGTTACCATCTTTCTAAATTCCATTTATATGTGTTAGTATACTGTATTGGTGTTTTTCTGTCTGGCTTACTTCACTCTGTATAATAGGCTCCAATTTCATCCACCTCATTAGAACTGATTCAAATGTATTCTTTTTAATGGCTGAGTAATACTCCATTGTGTATATGTACCACTGCTTTCTTATCCATTCATCTGCTGATGTACATCTAGGTTGCTTACATGTCCTGGCTATTATAAACTGTGCTGTGATGAACATTGGGGTACACGTGTCTCTTTCAATTCTGGTTTCCTCGGTGTGTATGCCCAGAAGTGGGATTTCTGGATCATAAGGCAGTTCTATTTCCAGTTTTTTAAGGAATCTCCACACTGTTCTCCATAGTGTCTGTACTAGTTTGCATTCCCACCAACAGTGTAAGAGGGTTCCCTTTAAGTCTTCATTATCTTGAAAGGAAGGGTTTCCTTATATCTGGAAAATGCTAGCTAAAACCAGTAATATTTTAGACAAAAGTCATAAAAATCATAACCATATTCACAAGTTCACTCAGCAACTAGTCCTCTTTTTGTTAACAGTTTTATGAATACATCAGACTTTCTGTTAGAATCATATAATTCCTTACAAAGTTTAGCAGCAAGGTCTGAAATTTATCAGAAACCTGTATTTGTCAAAAATCCTTCCTATGAATCTTCCTGAAGATGAAGCACTTTGTAATACTATCTGAGTACAAAAATAACAATCTGTAAATGATAGAAGATCTTTCCATAAGTGTGCATTCTATACAAGTTAATAAACTGTATTTCTCTTGTTCATCTGTCTTACATCGTTTGAATCTCCAAGGCCTCAGCCAGAGAGCCTAGAAGAGTAAAAGAAATTTTCCTCTCCCCTACGCCGTAAAATATACAGAATGTAAAATGAACAATTTCCACCATTTTTTAAAATGTACTGCTCTATGGTATTAGTTATATTCACATTGTTGTGAATCCATCTCTAGAACGTCTACATCTTCCCTTTAGATTTTATTAGGTTTGTCATAGCTTTCCTTCCAAAGAGCAAGTGTCTTTTAATATCATGACTGCAGTCACTGTCTGCAGTGATTTTGGAACCCAAGAAAATAAAATCTCACTGCTTCGTCTTTTTCCCCATCTATTTGCCATGAAATGATGAGACCAGACACCACGATCTTAGCTTTTTGATTGTTGAGCATTAAGCCAGATTTTTCACTCTTGTCTTTCACCCTCATCAAGAGACTCTTTAGTTACTCTTTGCTTTGTGCATCTACAGTGGTATTATCATCAGTTCAGTTCAGTTGCTCAGTCGTGTGTGACTCTTTGTGACCCCATAGACTGCAGCACACTAGGCTTCAACTGCATATCTGAAATTATTGATATTTCTCCTGGCAATCTTGATTCCAGTTTGTGCTTTATCTAGTCTGGCACCTTGCATGATGCTCTGCATATGAGTTAAATAAGCAGGGTGACATTATACAGCCTTGTCATACTCCTTTCCCAATTTTTGTTTGTCTGAAGAAGTATTCATTTTTCCTTTACTTTTGAAAATCATTTCACAAACTATGGAATTCTAAATTGGTGTTTTGTTTTGTTTTGTTTTCTCTCAACATTTAAAGCTTTTCCACTCTACTCTCTCCTTGTTTTGGATGATTTCTGAGTAGAATTGGATACAATTCTTATCTTTATTCCTTTATAGACAAAGTGTTTTTCTTTAATTTGAAAATAATAAGCATAGTTGTAGGGTTTTTTCTTCTTTTCTGTTACACTGCTGTTTATTTCTAGCATCTCTTCTTTGTTCCTTCTTAGAATCTACATCTTTCTGATTCTATTGCCCATCTATTTTTGCATGCTGTATACTTTATCCTTTAGAGCCCTTGATATATTAATCATGTTATTATCACTGTTGTTTAGTCACTCAGGCATGTTCAACTCTTTTGTGACCCCATGGACTGTAGCCCACCAGGCTTCTCTGTCTATAGGATTTCCCAGGGAAGAATACTAGAGTGGATTGCCAATTTCTTCTCCAGGGGATCTTCCTGACCCACGGATTGAACCCAGGTCTCCTGCATTGGCAGGCAGATTCTTTACCACTGAGTCACTGGGGAAGCCAGAGTCGCTTTTATTTTTTATTTTTAATTTTAATTGGAGGCTAATTACTCTACAATATTGTAGTTGTTTTGACATACATTGACATGAATCAGCCATGGGTGTACATGTGTTCCCTATCCTGAACCCCCCTTCTAACTCCCTCCCCATCCCATCCCTCTGGGTCATCCCAGTGCATCAGCCCTGAGCATCCTATTTCATGCATTGAACCTGGACTGGCGATCTGTTTCACATATGATAATATACATGTTTCAGTGCTATTCTCTCAAATCACCCCACCCTCACCTTCTCCCACTGAGTCCAAAGACTGTTCTATACATCTGTGTCTCTTTTGCTGTCTCGCTTTTAGGGTTATCATTACCATCTTTCTAAATTCCATATATATACGTTAGTATGCTGTATTGGTGTTTTTCTTTCTGGCTTACTTCTGGTCTGATGTTTCCAACATCCCTGCTATGTCTGGTTCAGATGATGCTTTGTCTCTTCAAAAAAAAATTTTTTTTTCTTTTGCCTTTGCTGTGCCTTGTAACTTTTTCTTGAAATGTGGACATGATGTCCTGGATTAAAGGCACTGCTATAAGTGGGTTTTAGTAATGAGGAGGTGAGGTGTGAGGGCAGGCAGATCCCATTGCTCTCAGTGAGCCTCTTCCTCTGGACTGTAAACCTCACAAGTGTTTCTCATTTTTCTCTCCCCCACCCCTTCTCTTATATGGGACAGAATAGCTCAAGCCAGCTGGAACTGGGTATTCCCTTCCCCAGGTCAGTTGGCTCAGTTAATACTCTAGAGGATTAGACTCTAGTACTAGTTTTCCCCTGGGAAAGGCCTTCTTCAGAAGACTGAGTGTTCTGATTATTTCAAATTGGCTCCTCCCCATCCCCCCACTCCCAGCAGGAAGGCTGAGGGGACTTTCCCTGGTATTTCTTGTAGGATCCCGGTGAAACTCCTGGAGGTAAGGTTCACAGTATTATGAGTCCCTTCATTACCAGGTCCCCCTGGGGTTTTTACTCTCAGATTGTTCACACTGAGCCTCCAGCAGTTTTTCGGTTACGGCTCTGGTTTCCTCTCCAAGCGCAGGCTCCCATGGTGGTTTCACCCTGAGAAGCCTCAACTTCCTCTGTTCACCTGTGGGCCTCCCCAGTCTTGGGGGTGGCAGTTTGCCTCCTCTGACAGATGCAAAAGGAAGTCTCCCTTTCCTTTTTTAAATCTACACTCACCTAAGTTATCTTATCCAATACCAAGGACTGTTTTTCATTTTTTTACACTTTTGGTTTTTTAATTTTTTTTCTTTTTGCTCCCAGGTTTATAGAAGACTGACTCCTTGGCTTTCATGTTTTGGCTATTTCTTATCTGAGTAGCCTTCTTGACTACCCAATTAAAATCAGGGCTTGCCAGCCATCTCTAGCTACTCTCACTTCTTGTTCTTCATCAGTCCAGATTAGTCACTCAGTCGTGTCCGACTCTTTGTGACCCCATGAATCGCAGCACTCCAGGCTTCCCTGTCCATCACCAACTTCCGGAGTTTACCCAAACTCATGTCCATTGAGTCGGTGATGCCATTCAACCATCTCATTCTCTGTCGTCCCCTTCTCCCCCTGCCCTCAATCTTTCCCAGTATCAGGGTCTTTTCCAATGAGTCAGCACTTCTGATATTATCTTGTTCATTCATTAACTTGTTTACTGTCTATCTCCTATGAATTCAATGTAAACACGGTGAGAAGATAAACCTTACATGTTTTGTAAGCCATTGATTCTTAGTTCTTTGAAGGGTATGTGATGTGTGATAGATGTTCAAAAGCACTTATTTAAAAATAATTCCTAATTTATTTAATCATGTTGCTGTTGCTAAACTTGGAAGTTAGGGTGTTTCTAAATTCTATTATAATTTAATAATAATCATTGCTCTGAGAAACATTTGTATATAAATAAAGTTGTGCATAAACAGTTTTCTGTAAGTGACTTTTTTGCCTTCATCATCTTGTAGGTAAACATCCTATTGGGTAAAAGAAGGTGAACAATTTAAGGCTTTTAATAAATATCGTCAAATTATTAACTAAAAAGACTATTCTAATTTATAGTTTACCAATAGTAGATTACAGTGCCTATCACACTTTTAATTAGCATGGGATGGGCTGGATAAAGCACAAACTGGAATCAAGATTGCTGGGAGAAATAGAGTAACATCAGATATGCAGATGATCTTATGACCAAAAGTGAAGAAGAACTAAAGAGCCTCTTGATGAAAGTGAAAGAGGAGAGTGAAAAAGTTGGCTTAAAGCTCAACATTCAGAAAACTAAGATCATGGCATCCAGTCCCATCAACTTCATGGAAAATAGATGGGGAAACTGGAAATAGTGGCTGACTTTATTTTGCTATGCTAAGTCACTTCAGTCGTGTCCAACTCTGTTCGACCCCATAGACGGCAGCCCACCAGGCTCCCCCGTCCCTGGGATTCTCCAGGCAAGAACACTGGAGTGGGTTGCCATTTCCTTCTCCAATGCATGAAAGTGAAAAGTGAAAGTGAAAAATGAAAGTGAAGTCGCTCAGTCGTGTCCGACTCTCAGTGGCCCCATGGACTGCAGCCTAGCAGGCTCCTCCATCCATCGGATTTTCCAGGCAAGAGTACTGGAGTGGGGTGTCATTGCCTTCTTTATTTTGGGGGGCTCCAAAATCACTTCAGATGGTGACTACAGCCTTGAAATTAAAAGACACTTACTCCTTGGAAAGAAAGTTATGACCAAACTAGACAGTATATTAAAAATCAGAGACGTTACTTTGCCAACAAATGTCCATCTACTAAAGGCTATGGTTTTTCCAGTAGTCATGTATGGATGTGAGAGTTGTACTATAAGGAAAGCTGAGCACTGAAGAACTGATGCTTTTGAACTTTGATATTTGAAAAGACTCTTGAAATTCCCTTGTACCTCAAGGAGATCCAACCAGTCCATCCTAAAGGAGATCAGTCCTGAGTGTTCATTGGAAGGATTGATGTTGAAGCTGAAGCTCCAATAATTTGGCCACCTGATGTGAAGAACTGACTCATTTGAAAATACCCTGATCCTGGGAAAGATTGAAGGTGGGAGAAGAGGACGACAGAGGATGAGGTGGTTGGATGGTATCCCAACTCAATGGACATGAGTTTGGGTAAACTCTGGGAGTTGTCGAGGGACAGGGAGTCTTGGCATGTTGCAGTCCATGGTGTTGCAAAGAGTTGGACATGACTGAGCAACTGAACTGAACTAATTCTGTTTTTTTAAAAAGTGTTGCTAATTTAATAGGTGAGAATGAATATATTTGTATGTTTATATTATCTTATTGCAGATGGTGATTGCAGCCATGAAATTAAAAGACGCTTATTCCTTGGAAGGAAAGTTATGACCAACTTAGACAGCATATTATAAAGCAGAGACATTACACTGCCAACAAAGGTCCATCTAGTCAAGACTATGGTTTTTCCAGTGGTCATGTATGGATGTGAGAGTTGTACGGTAAAGAAAGCTGAGTGCCAAAGAATTGATGCTTTTGAACTTTCGTATTGGAGAAGACTCTTGAGAGTCCCTTGGACTGCAAGAAGATCCAACCAGTCCATCCTAAAGGAGATCAGTCCTGGGTGTTCATTGGAAAGACTGATGTTGAAGCTGAAACTCCAATACTTTGGCTACCTCACGTGAAGAGTTGACTCATTAGAAAAGACCCTAATGCTGGGAAGGATTGGGGGCAGGATGAGAAGGGGATGACAGAGGATGAGATGGCTGGATGGCATCACTGACTTGATGGACACGGGTTTGGATAGACTCCGGGAGTTGGTGATGGACAGGGAGGCCTGGCATGCTGCGATTCATGGGGTCTCAAAGAGTTGGACACGACTGAGCTACTGAACTGATTATCTTATTATTTGTATTACTTTGCTATAATTTTCTTTTTACTTACTCTTTTTCTAGATTGTGAGCCTAATGAAAACAGGGATTTCATCTTTTTAGGTATATTCTTTTCTGCTGCTGCTACTGCTGCTAAGTTGCGTCAGTCGTGTCTGACTCTGTGCGACCCCATAGATGGCAGCCCACCAGGCTCCCCTGTCCCTGGGATTCTCCAGGCAAGAACACTGGAGTGGGTTGCCATTTCCTCCTCCAATGCATGAAAGTGAAAAGTGAAAGTGAAGTCGCTCAGTCATATCCGACTCTTAGCGACCCCATGGACTGCAGCCTACCAGGATCCTCCACCCATGGGATTTTCCAGGCAAGAGTACTGGAGAGGGGTGCCATTGCCTTCTCCAAGGACACCTTTATCAACTCTTAGCAGTTTCTGGACACTTATCTAAATAATGAACTAGTTTTCCAAAAGGCTGGAATCAAAATAACTGAAAATCCCATTTTTATTATGATATCTTAATGTGGTTTAGTCAGTCGTTCTCTTTTGTGACCCCATGGACTGTAGCCTGCCAGGCCTCTCGGCCCATGGGATTTCCCAGTCAAGAATACTGGAGTGAGTTGCTGTTTCCTTCTCCAGGGGATTTTCCCGACCCAGGTATCAAACCGGAGTCTACTGCTTGGCAAGCAGAGTCTTTACCACTGAGCCCCCAGAGAAGTCATTGGCTCACATTGAGCAGTTTTGCTTCAGTTTTTACATCAGGGCTCTATATGATAGTATAATGATGCACATACGACTGAGGGCCAGTGGGAAGTAACACAGGTAACACATTACTAATAACAAAGTTCTGAAATGTGTGTGTGACTTCTTTTCATGAATTAGATCACATTCAAGATTTAAATACTCTCATGATACTTATTTACTTTCTTAAGTGGGAGATAAATTTGTGGTGTTAAATTCTGTCCATTGGTTATAGCAGTGCTGTCCACAGAAATATATAGTGAGCCACATCTATAAATTTAAATTTGCAATAACCATGTGAAAAAGTTAAAAGGGACAAGTTAAAGTAATATTAGTAAGACCTTTTTGAAACTATGTGTCAAAAATACATCAGCATGTAATAAACAGGAAAAAATCATTGAGACAAAAAAGTTTTATGCTATATTTGAAATCTGTGGTGTACTGTACAGTTAAAGCACGCCTCAATTTGGACCAGATGCATTTATGTGCATTATGTGAATAGTGTTACTGTATTTGACAACCCAGGTTTATAATATTAATAAGGATTTTCATGGGTTCAATGGAGTGAATGTAGTTTTCATAATTGGAAGCATGTTCCTCATAGGTGTCATAGTTTGGGTTCCCCCAGTAGCAGACCGTGAGGCAAACATTTGCATGAAAGTGGTTTATTTTAGAAGTGATCCTAGGAAAACACATGTATGGAGTGGATAAGTGAGACAATAAAGGGAAGGAAACCGATAAAGTGTGTGTTATCAAGAAAGTTACTGCTTTTGCCACTGGGTTCCTTCCCTGAGTTACCCTGGGAGACAGAATTATTCCAGTTGACAGGCAAGGGCACTGGGGCATTTATCTACCCACTCCCCATCCATCACTGGTTAAGGGCTGAATCCAAGGTTTTTTACTTGCTTTGCATATGGCCCCAGTGTGGTTCCATAGCTAGAAAGAGGCCCTAAGTGGAGAAATGCAGATAAGCAGTGAGCTCCTTGGTCCTGGAGAAGAGTCAGAGGACACAAGCTAGAAAGTAACAGCTTCTGCTCCAGCAGGTCACATCATCCAAGGAGGGATCCTGTTAGCCTCAAGAGCCCTA
The DNA here is from genome assembly GCF_002263795.3 of Bos taurus. Lineage (NCBI taxonomy): Eukaryota > Metazoa > Chordata > Mammalia > Artiodactyla > Bovidae > Bos > Bos taurus. The sequence goes on along the minus strand of NW_020190812.1, from coordinate 43,895 downwards.
GGGACTTGATGTCACTGAGATTCTGCTTTATACCAATCGTGCTGTTCACTTATGTATCCCTAGTTCCTGGAATAGTAGGTGTTCAATAAATAGTTGTTGACTGTATGACTTTCCCTGAGTACCTGCTCTACTCTTTCAGGCTCTCCATGTAAATAAATGGGGCACATGGTTACCAATCATGTGTCATGTCCTTAAAACTCCCTCATCAGAAAGGAAAGAGAGGTGTTCTCTTTCTAGCTCCAGCAAAAAAGAAAACAGAAATTACCCCCGCTCAACATTCTCAAGGAAGAAATCCAGTTGGTCTGGTTAGCCATGAGGTTATCTGTGGGCCAAGGCCTTTGCATATTGACATGGCTTTTATGATTGGCTAGATTTCAGTTGGGTGCCCAGCCCTGAGTTTACAGAGGTAGATATATTTCTAGAAGGAGGAGTGATAGAGAGATTGTCACCATATTCAGAGCTATGGATACCCACAGGATTATGTTTAAATTGTGAATCCCATTTGTCCTGTATGTCTTGATAGAAAAATGCTTGAGGACCAACCAGCCCTGTCCCACCTGAGCCATTTTAGTTCTGTTGTTAAACCTGCTGCAGATTTAACACAGCTTTGACCATATGTCAGAGATCCTATTGCCGGGGCCCAGCTCCGGCTGATCCAGGGTATTCGAAGGAGAGACAGCGTAGGCGAAGATCAGGAAACAATTACTTAATTAAATGTTAATTAAGGATATAAGGAGTAATAGAATGAGGATAGCTCAGTAGGAAAATTCAGTGGAGAAAAGAGGCTGAAATAAGAATAGCTCAGTGAGGAAATTCAGTGGAGAAAAGAGGCTGAATAATTCAGCCAGAAGGTAAGAGAAAGAACGACATGGGGAGACCAAGTTTCAGTGAACAAGGCCCTCACTTTTTTTTCCAAAGTAGTTTTTATACCTTAAGTTATGCATAGAGGATAATGGGGGAAGGGGTAGAGTCCTGCAGCAAGCCAGGCTTTCTTCCTGCAAACTTATCATATGCAAAAGCTTAGGTGATTTGCATCATCTTCTGGCCCGGAGGCCTGTTAACATTTTAAGACCCTTTCTTCAGAAAACTTATTTTTCTCTAAAGGTGATAAGTCAAGCGCCACCCTCCAAAAGCATTAGATAAAGTTGCATTCCTACAGAGCAAAGGTGTGGTGGGCTATAACAAGAAAAAGAATTAACTCAAGGGTCCTAGGTTACAAACATTAAAGCTACTACTTACACCAATTATATTAATCAATACACTGCCAGGGACACAGCAGGTAAGGGATATGGAGACTTAGCAGCAAACATTGGGCCCAACCAAGTGAAAATCCGCTGTCCACCAATTACAATTTCTAATCAATCTTTTAACTGCTCAAAGGAACTGGTATTTAGACAGCTTTAGAACATCTCCTGCCTCTCACAGTTGGGAGGCTCTGAACAATCACATGTGGCCGGAAAAACCCTATCAGGCAAGCTAGAGGATTTCCAAAGGAGTTTTGTAGGTTTAAACACTGTCACACCCAGGAATTATTAACTGGAGCTGTAAGCTAACTCTTTTTTCAGAGAGAGGTAGTGGGGGACAGCCCCCATAAAGTCAGAGGTGTAGGTGAAGGCACAAAGCAGAAAGTAGGCAGACTCTGGTTTTGGGTGTAAATGCTCGAGAATTTCCAGGGGGACTCCTGAGGCTCGATCCCACCTTTGCGTATGCCGAGCCTCCTTCCTCATGACCTTTGTCATGGGTGGAGCTCCTCACACTGGCTCCCGGCAATGATAGAATTCCAGTTGAGCTATTCCAGATCCTGAAAGATGATGCTGTGGAAAGTGCTGCACTCAATATGCAATATGCACTCAATATGCAATATGCCGGCTCCCGGCATCCTATAGACCAGTGGTCTCCAACCTTTTTGGCACTAGGGACCAGTTTCATGAAAGACAGTTTTTCCATGGACCAGGGAGGGTGGGATGGTTTTGAGATGATTCAAGCTCATTACATTTACTGTGTACTTACTTCTTTTATTATTATGTTGTGACTATATAGTGAAATAATTATACAACTCACCATACTGCAGAAGCAGTGAGAGCCCTGAGCTTGTTTTTCTGCAACTAGATGGTCTCATTTTGGGGTGATGGGAGAGACTGACACCTGAAGTGTGCTGTTTATGTCCAATCTACTCTGCAATCACATTTTGGTTGCTGTCACTGGCAGAAAACCCTGCTTCCCAAAGAATATGGAAGCAGACTTTTCAGTGCTTTGTGGCAATCTCAGGACATTCTGTCTTTAATCTAGAACATATAGAGATTTGAAATTGTCTCAAACATACTTTTTAGATCATCATCATTTACAATCTCAAGAAGGTGATCCTCTCTTACAACAGATAAAGTCGATGCACCTTGCTTATTTGCAGATGGATCACAGATCCATTCCTTTCCAGTTCAAGACTGTTTCGTGGTTGGGAAGTAATGCTCAAACTCTTTCGAAAGCTGAAATAGGTGATCACACACCAGCCAGGATGAAGAAGGCCCTGGCTCAGTCTCTTTTAAAATCTCTGTTAATATTTGAAACATGTCAAAACCCCAGTGTTCACTTGTTACCTCCATAACTCCAGTTTGGCATTCAATGCAGCCACTTTATCTGCTGACTTAAACACAGTTGTCCTTCTCCCTCAAAGTGATAGATAGATTGAGTTCATTGAGGAGGTATAGTATGTCACACAGGTAAGCAAGGTTTGCAATCCCTTCTGTGTCACTGAAAGGTGCTGCCAGAAATATCTGGAGCATCTCTTGTATGTCAAAAACTCTGGCCAGTGATCTACCTTTGAAAGTCTTCTCACTTTTTTGTACATAAGAAATGTGTGTGCTCTGCATCCATTTCCTCACAGAACTGCATGAACAGATGTGAGCTAAGGTCATGCACTGTGATGTAGTTGATCATTTAGTCACATCCTGCAAACATTGTTAAGTTCAGGTGACACTTTTCAACTAGCCAGCATTTCTCTATGGATAACAGTGTATATTGACTCACATTTAAAAGCGATCTCTTTGACTCAAGTAGTGAAACAAGAAAGCCATCCAGTCATGGCAACCACTGTGTACACAGACCAACACAAAATGACCAATTCAGTTTTCCTGATATGTAATTTCAAAGACTTAAATAGTTCTGTGGCTGTGGTATTGGTTGGCAACAAAAGTGCCCACAACATATCCTCATGCACAACCACCTGAAAATATAGCTCATAGAAACAAGCATTGTTGCCTTTTTATCAACATCAGTAGACTTGTTAAGTTGGATTGCATACCACAGTGACTCATTAATCTTTCCTACAATTGTGTTTCAATATCCTCTGCTGTTTCACCAATTCATCTAGCTATGCTGCTACTGGTAAGTCGCTTCAGTCATGTCTGACTCTGTGCGACCCCGTAGATGGCAGCCCACCAGGCTCCCCCGTCCCTGGGATTCTCCAGGCAAGAACACTGGAGTGGGTTGCCATTTCCTTCTCTAATGCATGAAAGTGAAAAGTGAAAGTGAAGTCACACAGTTGTGACCGACTCTTAGTGACCCCATGGACTGAAGCCCACCAGGCTCCTCCGTCCATGGGATTTTCCAGGCAAGAGTACTGGAGTAGGGTGCCATTGCCTTTTCCGTCATCTAGCTATGGTACTAGCCAAAAGAGGGAACGGTGCCACCTTTTGAACTGCAGCCTCTCCTAAAAGTTCATGAAAGCTGTCCTCAGCACCAGGAAGGTTTGACTCTTCAGTAAGAGTGAAGGACTTTTTAACTTTAGCAATGATGTTCACCACTAAGAAAGATGCTCTCGGTGCAGACACATTTGATGAAGTTGTGGCCATCACTAATTGCTTCTGTTCTTCGTGTTCACATATTTCCTTTTGAAAAACTCCAAAGGCTTGTCTTTCAATGCAGGGTGCTTGTTTTCCATGTGAAAACAGTTGTGACAGTTTTGTGGCTTCATTGCATAACTGGTTGCAAATACATGTGTTGCAATTAACCTGTAATTGAAGTAGAACTCTTGATATTTTATCTTAATTGAAGTTTTCTTTTGTTGGCAGTCTTAGACTCTTTTGCTGTCTCATCATTGGGTCTCTCCCCCTTATCAAAGAAGCTCTGACTCTGTTTTTTACTCATTTTGGCTAAAGTTAGCTTGTGGGCTTACCAAAACTGTGACAGAGACAAGTATGCAGTGCAGGAAAGAGGCACTGATGGAAGTAATGGGCAGGCCTTGTGCACAGTAAAATTAGTGTCGGATTCTGCCTTAAAGACTGTCACGAGATGCAGCTGTGCAATTGAAGTACCAACTCATGTGCTCCTGTACGGCCTGCCAACAGATGCAGCTTGTCACTTGCCACTCATTGAAAAGGTCTTGATATGAATCTGCAAGCAAATGGCTTATTACAGACCCTCTGCTGTCAACCTCTCTGCTAATGATAATTGTACTTGCAGATGCTCCCCAGTGCTAGCATCATCACTTCAGCTCCACCTCAGATCATAATTAGATTCTCACAAGGAGTGCTCAACCTAGATCCCTCACATGAGCAGTTCACAGTAGGGTTCATGCTTCTATGAGAATCTAATGCTGCTGCTAATCTGACAGGAGGTGGAGATCAGATGGCAATGTGAGTGATGAGAAATGGCTCTAAATACCCATCAAGCTTCTCTTCCTCACCCATTGCTCACCTCTTGCTCTGTGGCCTGGTTCCTAACAGGCCATAGATCAGGGGTTGGGAACTCCTGCTGTAGACCATATAATAATTTATAGTTTGCACAGATACAGATTTCCCCTATGATCCCTTAGATTTATCTGGAAACGAATCATCAAGTCCAACAAGATTTAATTTCTCCTTAGATGTTGTTTTGTCAATGGCTGGCTTCATTAACTCAGCATAATATGTTCAATGTTCATCCATGTTGTGGCATACATACATGTATCTATCTTTACAAATAATATCCTATTGCATGTAATACTAGATTTTATTTATCCATTCATTAGGTGGTGTACACTTGCTTCCTCCCACCCCTAACACCCCTAATTATTACCTTTTTATGAATAATGGTGTTATACCATTAGTAACTAAGTTTTCATGTGGGCATATGTTTTCATTTATCCTGAATAGATAACTATGAGCAGAATTTCTGGGTTATGTGGTAACTTTGTGGTTGTACCATGTTACATTCCCACCAGCAATATATGAGAATTCCAGTTTCTGTACATCCTTTCCATCACTTGTTATTGTTCTTTTAGTTGTAGTATTGAACAATTTCAGATCAGTAAATAAGGGCAGATAGAGGTCTTATGACATCTCCCCCATGTTTGTAAGCTCTGTGTCTGGCCTAGAGGTCCTGCGCCTGAAAGGCATTCACTGAACACCTGTTCAAAACAAAAAGTTTTTTGTTGTTGTTTTTTAATTGAAAGGTAATTGCTTTACAGAATTTTGTAGTTTTCTGTCATGCATCAACAAGAATCAGCCATAGGTATACCCATGTCCCCTCCCTCCTGGATCTCCCTCCCATCTTCCTCCCCACCTCACCCTTCAGCCTTTCGCAGAGTCCATGTTTGAGGTCCCTGAGTCATACAGCAAATTCTCATTGGCTATCTATTTTATATATGATATTGTGAATTTCTATGTTATTTTCTCCATACATCTCCCCTTCTCCCTCCTCTCCTCCCATTCTATCCATAGGTCTGTTCTTTATGTGTGTTTCTCCATTGCTGCACTGAAAATAAATTCATCAGTGACATCTCTTCAGATTCCATATATATGTGTCAGTATACAATATTTATATTCCTCTTTCTGACTTACTTCACTCTGCATAATAGGCTCTAGTTTTGTCCACCTCATTAGAACATATTCAAATCTGTTCCTTTTCATGGCTGAGTATTGAGAAGGAAATGGCAACCCACTCCAGTGTTCTTGCCTGGAGAATCCCAGGGACGGGGGAGCCTGGTGGGCTGTCATCTCTGGGGTCGCACAGAGTCGGACACGACTGAAGCAACTTAGCAGCAGCAGCAGCACTAGTCCATTGTATGTATGTGTGCCGCAGCTTCTCTATCCATTTATATGTCGATGGACATCCAGGTTGCCTGCGTGTTCTTGTTATTGTAAACAGTGCTGCAATGAACATTTGGGCACGTGTGTCTTTTCAGTTTTTATTTCCTCCGGGTATATGCCTAGGGGTGTGATTGCTGGGTCATATGGTGGTTTTATGCCTGGCTTTTTAAGGAGTCTCCATACTGTCTTCCATAGTGACTGTATCAGTTTACATTACAAGAATGTTCCCCTCTCTCCATACCCTCTCCAGCATCCATTGTTTTTAGGCTTTTTGATGATGGGCACTCTGACTGGTGTGAGGTGGTAACTTCTTGTATTTTTGATTCGCATTTGTCCAATAATGAGTGATGTTGTGCCTGTTACCCATCTGTATGTCTTCTTTGGAGAAATGTCTCTTCAGGTCCCTTTCCCACTTTTTGATTAGGTTGTTTGCTTTTCTGGTATTGAGTTGTATGAGCTGCTTGTATATTATAGAAATGAATTCTTTATCAGTTGTTTCCTTTGCTATTATTTTCTCCCATTCTGAGGGTTGTCTTTTCACTTTGTTTGTAGTTTCCTTTGCTGTGCAAAAGCTTTAAGTTTAATTAGGCTGTGCTTGTTTACTTTTGTTTTTATTTCCATTATTCTAGGAGGTGGGTAGGAGATCTTGCTTTGATTTATGTCATCAAGTGCTTTGCCTATGTTCTCCTCTAAGAGTTTAATAGTTTCTGGTCTTACATTTAGGTCTTTAATCCACTTTGAGTTTATCTTTGTGTATGGTTTTAGCTAGTGTTCTAATTTCCCTCTTTTGCATGTAGCTGTCCAGTTTTGCAGCACCACTTATTGAAGTGGCTGTCTTTGCCCCATTGTATATTCTTGCTTCCTTTGTCAAAAATTAGGTACCCATAGGTGGGTGGATTCATCTCTGGGTTCTCTATCTTGTTCCATTGTTCTATATTTCTGTTTTTGTGCCAGTACCATACTCTCTTGATTACTGTAGCTTTGTAGTTTAGTCTGAAGTCAGGATGGTTGATTCCTCCAGCTCCATTCTTCTTTCTGAAGACTGTTTTGGATATTCAGGGTCTCTTATGTCTCCATATGAATTGCGAATTTTTTTGTTCTAGGTCTGTGAAAAGTGCCATTGGTAATTTGATAGGGATTGCATTGAATCTGTTGATGGCACTTAGTAGTATAGTCATTTCAAAACAGAGTTTTGTTTGTATTTGTTTTAGTTTTTACAAAATACTTTCACAAATTCTGAGGCTGACAGTAACCCTGTTGGAAGCAGGATGAGTGAGGCATCTAGAGCTCTGATCCCTTGGCTCCAGAGCCAGTCCTCTGAACAGTGTAACATTGGATTTGAACATTTCTTCTAAATATCATAGTAGTGTATGTTCAGAAAATATTCCTAAGAAGTTTCAAAAAATCTTATTAAAAAAAAATACAGCAGAAGCTGTAGGGACTGAGTGTATTTGACAGTTTGGAGACACTAATTATGGTCTTGAGACAGTTGTGGGGACCAGAGAGAACAGTCTGGGGAAGTGTGATGAGAGAAGTCACTAGACTTCCAACTTCAGCAAGCAATTTATTCATCTTTGAAGTAGAGCTAGTAGCTGAACATTTATAGGGATGGAGAAATGTAGAGAATTTCAAAGAGAACTGGAAATCAAGTGAGGAGTGATTATTTAGGTTGTTTGATTGCATTATCTGAGAAAGAGTTAACACCAGAAAGATGGGTAATTGGACATTGACAGTTTTCAGCTTTGTCTTCCTTTTTTCAATAGAAAACTTCAAACATGCATGAAATATCAAGAAAATAGTATAATAAACCACCAGCATGCCATCAATAGAAAATTATCATCAGTTTGCCATTCTTATATGTTTGAGTTATAAAAAATATTTGAATACATTAAGGATTTCTTTAAAATTAATTTCTCCTTCAGCTTTATTGAGGTCTAATTGATGATCAAAAATTGTATATATTTAGATGTACAACTTGATGACTTGACATACATATACATTGTGAAATGCTCATCATACCAAGCCAATCAATATATCTATCACTTCACATCTTAATCATTTAATTTTTTCTCTGTTGTATGTTGAGAACTCCCAAACTCTACTCTCTCAGCAACTGAAAAGGGCACAGTATTGTACTGTCAACTGTAACCAAATTACTGTACACTAGTTCTGCAGGACATATTCATCTTGCATAACTGAAGCTAAAAGTCATTAATAATAACACCATTTTAGCCAAGGTACATGGGAAATTATCAAAGAATAATGAGATGATCTTATTATAAGCACACAAACTTTGATCTTTCTTCATTTAGAATGAAAGAGAAGAGAAGCTGCTGAGCTGGTAAGATGGCCACACAAATAACATCACTTATGATTATATTCTCAGTCCTACAGCATTGATTCATTCAGATAGAATATTCCAGACACTTTTCACACACTGACCATCCAACAGTGAGACAGTCATGCTGGACTTGGACTTGAATCCAAATCAAAATTCGTCATTTACTGATTCAAAGATCTTGGAGAATGCTGTCCTTGAGCCTCATCATTCTCATCTGTAAAATAGAGATAATATCTTCTTGAACAGGGCATCGTAGGAGTTAAAAGTGAATTAAGTTTCCCACAAACGCACATAACCTGTATTCTATAACATATTGCCACTATTACTCCACTAGGCAGGCTCTGAGCTCATGATGAAAGAAATCATAAGGCAATCTCTCTGTCCCAAATTCCTCTTCAAAGAGGGCAGCAAAAAGCTCACAGAGATCCCCCCACAATGTAACCTGTGAGATGCAAGACACCTCACATGTTGTGGCAATATCCAATGAATTCATGTTTCGAAATCATTTTAAGTCTTCTAATCTTTTGTTACATTTGTTTAAGTCTTATAGCTCTACAAACAATCTGTGCTAAACCCTGTTGTTGGCCATCGTCAAATGTTTGGTGCCTGGTTTGTATTGGCCAAACCAAGCCCTTGTGCCCAATGTACACTGAGGTGATATGCACTGAAATGTTGGCATTCTGAGCAGAGAAAGGTTTATTGCAAAGGCCAAACAAGGAGTAAGGATGCTCATGCTCAGAAAGCTGGAACACCCCAGTGGATTTCAGGGGAGGTTTTTTAAAGGCAGACTAGGGGAGAGAGTGGAGAGTACTTGATTTAGCTCATGCACTATTCTCTGCTTGATGTTGAGGAGCACGGTAATGCAACAGGGATTATCATCATAAATCCTTAGGTTCCAGTTTATCATGGTTGTCATGCAGTTAACTTCTTCCACCCGGTGGACTTTTTAGCATCTGCAAAACAACTCAGGAATATGCACCAAACATATTATCTGTAGCCTTCTGGGAGGAACTAAAGATTCTGTGACTGCAGTATGGCTAATCTATTGATAAAGTTTTATTTATTTATTTATTTATTTATTTTATTACATGTTCACATTTTTCCAGTCATTAATCCTTGAGCCAGCCTTTTGTGATTCAGATGAGGCCTGGGAGACTGAAGATTTTCTACAAACAAGAGACAGGCACAGGGCATGGGGTTGGGGTAGGATCTATCCCAGGAAGGCCCCACTGGGTTCTGCTTCACTACAGTTGGAGAACTTCCCACAGGGCCCTTGTTTGGTTTTGATGAGGGCAGAGGGCCCAGAGAGGAGGCTTCTATCTCCTTCTGCTAGCTTTCTCCAGGTTTCCTCTGCAGCCCATGGGGAGCCTCTGAGCAGCAGAGATGGGCAGGGCCTGAGCCTCTCGTCTCCACCTTCTGGGTGAGTGCCTGGGCACAGAGCAGGAACTTCCGCAGAGTTTGCGGCCAGGTGTGTTCCTGGGAGCTGGGCTGGTTGTGCCCCTCAGTCAGCCTGCTGCCTTTATCAAAGAGCTGATAACTTTGCCTCCCACCTGCGTGAGGCTTCTGGAAGCATCTACCTGGCTGTCTCTTGGTCCTGCAGTCCCGCACGTGGTGCGCTGTCTCTATCCTATGCCTGTGGCAACACCTGCACAGAGCGGGTGCCTCAAAGGTGGACCTTGGAGGCTGCTCAGTCTTGGGAGGCAGACCTGGTGCACAAAGGGTGGTCCACTCTCAGAAGCAGGTGTTCTCAGGCTCCGGCCCAGTGGGCCTGTGAGGCGGCCAGTCTCCAGCATCCCCGCCGGCGCCTCCAGGAGCAGCAGGAGCCCCACCGCCGCCTGAGCAGGGAGACCCTGGTCTGTGACCACCTTGGCCGGCAAGATGCTGCCTGTGTCCGCGGAGGTGAAGACCAGCCCGGTGCAGAAGGCGAACTTCTGCTCGCGCCTGTTTGTCTGGTGAGCGCCCTGTCTGAGCTGTGACATTCCACTGCGGGGCAAGCCTGACACTGTCGGCTTCTGTTGGGGACCAAGGGACAAGGCGAGGGAGTGTGCCTGGGTGCCTGGGGCCGGTGGGGTTGGGACGTTGGGAGGGTAGGGTTGGGAAGGGTACCAAGGAACCTGGTGTCAGGGAAACTGAGTCTCCCTGCCTTGCTGCTCTCTGTCCAGCCAGCCCCGGAGCCTGAGAGCTGATGCAGCAGGAGCAGAAGGCAAGGAGGTTTGCTCAGGGGAAGTCACTGCCCAGCAGGAGAAGGGACTGGGCTCCCTACTCTCCACCTTATCCAGTGGCCTCAGAACCATTCAGGAATTTGCTGTCAGTTCTGAAATAAGCTGCAAGTCCCCCCTGCCCCCCCCACCCCCAAGCAAGCAGCTTGTGAACAATTTTCTTTATCTATTTAGTGCCCTGCATCTTTGCCATCTTCCAATAACGTCCCCACCTTTTCCCATGTTCCTTAGGCTCCCTCTTTCCCCCTGTCTATGACCATGTATTTCTTTCTGTCCCTCCTTTACTCCCTGTGTGGTCCTGTATGTCCTAGTACCTAGTTTTGGCCAATTTCATGTGTGTACAAAACACTGTTGTTTTGTATGAAATGAATAGGGACTTTATTCTGGAACATGTGTTGCTTTTGCCTGGGGCACACTGCCAGGAGTAGAGTATGTATTTGACCACAGCCCCTGGCCCTATTGTGAATATCTCCACTTCTACCTTTGAGAACCAAACCCTGGGGATGGGGTCCCTGAAACCTGTGGGGTCTTATCCCGATCTCTGTCCTTCAGAGAAGCAGTGCATGGTCTTGATGCAGGTGGTCCTGCCCAGGAGTCCTTTGGTCCCGAAACCACTGACAGGTCCATGAGCTTGGAGGAAACACAGAAATGAAAAGCACTGCAGAGAGTTAAAGCTCTTAATGGAAGTCTTCATCTAACAGCTGGGACTACAGATATGCAGGCCTGAACCTTTGGATTTTAATCCCACTTGGGTGATTATTAGGTCTTAAAGATAACCCATTTATCTTTTCCACAAATTCTGATACTTCTTTTATTGGACAGCCTAGGGGATCCCCAGGGGGATGGCAGCTCCTATGCTTGTTTTGATGGTGATGTATTCAGTGCATGTAGCTACATCCCTTGGCTATTTGATCGCCCTTTAGGAAAGAGGGACCTAGAAGAAGGAATATGTGTGTGGTTACCATAAATAATAGCAAAGTAGACAAATGTCTCTTTAACGTCAAGTAAGGCAAGAAACTCTCAAAGCACATTCTGTTTGTTGACTTTGAAAATGTATGTGCATAGAAATGGAAGGTGAAGACTTCCAGTTTCATTGGCACCCATTTCCAGTTTTACTCCTGGGGAGGAAGGAGCTATTACCTCTTATTTCATGCTTGAAGACTCTGAAGCATAGAGGTTGAATAAGCTGCTTACCATCACACAGCTTGTAAGTGGTGGAGTGGGATCTCAAACCAGGAAGTCTGGTTCTGGGGTCTATGTTTCCTGTGTATGTAACTGTTGTGCTTGTCATGGAATTGGTTGCCTGGAATTGTGCCAGGGGCCTAGCCCAGGATGAGACCCCTTATCATGATGGGGAGGTTCTTTCTCCCTCAGATTCCCACAACCAATAAGTAAACTGATGGTGAGACTGGTAGAGCACAGGCTTTGCTCAGTGACCAAAGAATGGAAAAGCAGGACTTAGTTTGCAACTCAACCTCTCAGCCCAACTGGGTATATAGGAGGGTTGAAGTGAAAATAAGGGAATCAGGTTAAGAGAGGGAGGAATATTCATGGCTTACCCAATAATGCAGTGTGATTTGGACCTGAAATTAAGGTAGCACTCCTTTTTAGTCCTTGTATGAGCTCTTTGCTTTGTTGTTATAGCCATTGTCAACTGTAGTGGTCCTGGTTGGTGTGTAATTTATCATGCTTATATATTACAGTGGATGCATAATGAGGCTCTGTGTCTACTAGATGTTCGAGCTTCTGCCATTTGGGTCCTACCTAGTTCTAATCAGTTCTTATTTTTTTCTTTCCTTTTATGATTGAACCTGAAACTCAGATAAGAGCAGTTGGTTTCCATTCGAGGGAGGGACAGGGATATATTTCTGGGTTATCAGCCTTTCTTTTTTACTGCTCCTTATTACTGAAGGACTCTGAAGGGGCAAAGGTTCATCTTCTGATCTTGCTACCTGCTAAGCATAGGCATTGTCACATACTGAGTTCAGTTCAGTTCAGTTGCTCAATGTGTCTGACTCTTTGCGATCCCATGTACTGCAGCACGCCAGGTTTCCTTGTCCATTGTGAGCTCCTGGAGCTTGCTCAAACTCATGTCCATTGAGATGGTGATGCCGTCCAAACATCTCATCCTCTGTCTTCCCCTTCTCTTCCCACCTTCAAACTTTCCCAACATCAGGGTCTTATCCAATGAATTAGTTCTTCACATCATGTGGCCAAAGAATTGGTCCTTCCAATGAATATTCAGGAAAGATTTTCTTTAGGGTTGACTGGTTGGGTCTCCTTGTGCTCCATGAGTCATCTCCAAAACACAGTTGAAAAGCATCAATTCTTCGGTGCTCAGTTTTCTTTATAGTCCAAACCTCACATCCATTCATGACTACTGGAAAAGCCATAGCTTTGACTAGACAGACCTTTGTCAGCAGAGTAATGTCTCTGCTTTTTAATATGCTGTCTAGGATGGCCATAACTTTTCTTCCAAGGATCAAGCATCTTTTAATTCATGGCTGCAGTCACCATCTGCAGTCATTTTGGAGCCTCCAAAATAAAGTCTGTCACTGTTTCCATGATTCCCCATCTATTTGCCATGAAAAGGAGTACGTCAAGGCTGTATATTGTCACCCTGCTTATTTAACTTATATGCAGAGTACATCATGAGAAATGCTGGACTGGAAGAAACACAAGCTGGAATCAAGATTGCCAGGAGAAATATCAATAACCTCAGATATGCAGATGACACCACCCTTATGGCAGAAAGTGAAGAAGAACTAAAAAGCGTCTTGATGAAAGTGAAAGTGGAGAGTGAAAAAGTTGGCTTAAAGCTCAACATTGAGAAAACGAAGATCATGGCATCTGGTCCCATCACTTCATGGGAAATAGATGGGAAAACAGTGGAAACAATGGCTGACTTTATTTCTCTGGGCTCCAAAATCACTGCAGATGGTGACTGCAGCCATGAAATTAAAAGACGCTTACTCCTTGGAAGGAAAGTTATATCCAACCTAGATAGCATATTCAAAAAAGCAGAGACATCACTTTGCCAACAAAGGTCCATCTAGTCAAAGCTATGGTTTTTCCTATGGTCATGTATGGATGTGAGAATTGGACTGTGAAGAAGGCTGAGCACCAAAGAATTGATGCTTTTGAACTGTGGTGTTGGAGAAGACTCTTGAGAGTCCCTTGGACTGCAAGGAGATCCAACCAGTCCATTCTGAAGGAGATCAGCCCTGGGATTTCTTTGGAAGGAATGGTGCTAAAGCTGAAACTCCAGTACTTTGGCCACCTCATGCGAAGAGTTGACTCATTGGAAAAGACTCTGATGCTGGGAGGGATTGGGGGCAGAAGGAGAAGGGGACGACAGAGGTTGAGACAGCTGGATGGCATCACTGACTCAATGGACGTGAGTCTGAGTGAACTCTGGGAGTTGATGATGGACAGGGAGGCCTGGCGTGCTGCGATTCATGGGGTCACAAAGAGTCGGACGTGACTGAGCAACTGAACTGAACTGAACTGAACTGTTGGGACCAGATCTTCATCTTTTGAATGTTAAGTTTTATGCCAGCTTTTTTCACTCTCCCCTTTCACCATCATTGAGAGACTCTTTAGCTCTTCTTTTCTTTCTGCCATCAGTTCAGTCAGCCAGTTCAGTTGCTCAGTCGTGTCCGACTCTTTGCGACCCCATGAACCACAGCGCACCAGGCTGCCCTGTCCATCACCAACTCCCGGAGTTTATCCCAAACTCATGTCCATTGAGTTGGTAATGCCATCTAACCATCTCATCCTCTGTCATCCCCTTCTCCTCCTGCCTTTAATCTTTCCCAACATCAGGGTCTTTTCAGATGAGTCAGCTCTTTGTATCAGGTGACCAAAATATTAGAGTTTCAGCTTCAACATCAGTCCTTCCAATGAACACCCAGGACTGACTTCCTTTAGGATGGACCTGTTGGATCTTCTTACAGTCCAAGGGACTCTCAAGAATCTTCTCCAACACCACAGTTCAAAAGCATCAATTCTACTGCACTCAGCTTTCTTTATAGTCCAACTCTCACATCCATACATAACTACTAGAAAAACCATAGCCTTGACTAGATTGACCTTTTTTGACAAAGTAATGTCTCTGTTTTTTAATATGCTGTCTAGGTTGGTCATAACTTTGTGGCAGCAATTACATCTAAAGTGATTTTGGAGAAAAAAAAAAAAAAAAAGTCAGCCACTGTTTCCACTGTTTCCCCATCTATTTGTCATGAAGCGATGGGACCAGATGCCATGATCTTCATTTTCTGAATGTTGAGCTTTAAGCCAACTCTTTCACTCTCCTCTTTCACTTTCATCAAAATGCTTTTTAGTTCTTCTTCACTTTCTGCCACAAGGTTGGTGTCATCTGCATATCTGAGGTTATTGAAATTTCTCCTGGCAATCTTGATTCTAGTTTGTGCTTCATCCAGCCCAGGCTTTCTCATGATGTACTCTGCATATAAGTTAAATAAGCAGGATGACAACATACAGCCTTGACGTACTCCTTTTCCTATTTGGAAACAGTCTGTTGTTCCATGTCCAGTTCTAACTGTTGCTTCCTGAATTGCATACAGGTTTCTCAAGAGGCAGGTCAGGTGATCTGGTATTCCCCTCTCTTGAAGAATTTTCCACAATTTATTGTGATTCACACAGTCAAAGGTTTTGGCATAGTCAATAAAGCAGAAATAGATGTTTTTCTGGAACTCTACAAACTTGCCATACCCCTCTCTCCAATCTCTTTTTCCGTGTCCAGTTTTAACTGTTGTTTCCTGACCTGCATACAGATTTCTCAGGAGGCAGGTCAAGTTGTCTGGTATTCCTGTCTCTTGAGGAATTTTCCACAGTTTGTTGTGATCCACACAGTCAAAGACTTAGCAATAGTCAATAAATCAGAAGTAGATGTTTTTGTAATTCTCTGGCTTTTTCTGTGATCCAACAGATTTTGGTAATTTGATTCTGGTTCTTCTGCCTTTTCTAAATCCAGCTTTAACATCTGGAAGTTCATGGTTCATGTACTATTGGATAATTTTGAGTATTATTTTGCTAGCGTGTGAGATGAATGCAATTGTGTGGTACTTTGAACATTCTTTGGAATTGCCTCTCTTTGGGATTGATGAAAACTGAACTTCTCCAGTCCTGTGGCCACTGCTCAGTTTTCCAAATTTGCTGGCATATTGAATGTAGCAATTTAAAAGCATCATATTTTAGGATATGAAATACCTCAGCTAGAATTCCATCAACTCCACTACCTTTGTTCGTAGTGATGCTTCCCAAGGGCTTACTTGCCTTCATGTTCCCGGATGTCTGGCTGTTGTCCAGTGATCACACCACCATTGTTATCTGTGTCATGAGGATCTTTTTTGTATAGTTCTTCTGTGTATACTTGCCACCTCTTCTTAGTATCTTCTGCTTCTGTTACATTCATAACATTTCTGTCCTTTATTTTGTCCATCTTTGCATGAAATTTTCCCTTGGTTTCAACTAATTTTCTTGAAGAGATCTCTAGTCTTTCCCATTCTAATATTTTCCTCATTTCTTTGCCTTGATCACTAGGAAGGCTTTTGTATCTCTCCTTGCTATTCTTTAGAAGTCTGCATTCAGATGGGTATATCTTTGCTTTTCTCCTTTGCCTTTTTCTTGTCTTCTTTTCTCAGCTATTTGTAAGGCCTCCTCAGACAACCATTTTGCCTTTTTGCATTTCTTTTTCTTGGGGATGGTCTTGATCACTGCCTCCTGTACAATGTCACTTATCTCTGTCTATAGTCCTTCAGGCACTCTGTCTATCAGATATAATCCCTTGAATCTATTGTCACTTCCACTCTATAATCATAAGGGATTTGATTTAGGTCATATCTGAATGGTCTAGTGGCTTTCCTTACTTTTTTCAATTTAAGACTGAATTTTTCACTAAGGAGTTCATGATCTGAACAGTCAGCTCCTGGTCTTGTTTTTGCTGACTGTATAGAGTGTCTCAATCTTCAGCTGCAAAGAATATAATCAATCTGATTTTGGTATTGACCATCTGATGATGTTCATGTGTAGTCTTTTCTTGTTTTGTTGGAAGAGGGTGTTTGCTATGACCAGTATGTTCTCTTGGCAAAATTCTGTTTGCCTTTGCTCTGCTTCATTTTGTACTCCAAGGTCAAATTTGCCTGTTATTCCAGGTATCTCTTGACTTCCTAGCTTTGCATTTCAGTCCCCATGATGAAAAGGATATCTTTTTTGGGGTGTTAGTTCTAGAAGGTCTTGTAGGTCTTCATAGAACCATTCAACTTCAGCTTCTTTGGCATTACTGGTTGGGGCATAGACTTGGATTACCATGATATTGAATAGTTTGCCTTGGAAATGAACAGAGAGCATTTTGTCATTTTTGAGATTGCACCCAAGTACTGCATTTTGGACTCTTTTGTTGACTATGATGGCTACTCCATTTCTTCTAAGGGATTCTTGCCCATAGTGGTAGATATAATGGTCATCTGAGTTAAATTCACCCATTTCACCCCATTTTAGTTCACTGATTCCTAAAATATCGATGCTGACTCTTGGCATCACCTGCTTGACCACTTCCATTTACCTTGATTCACGGATGTAATATTCCATGTTCCTATGCAATATTGTTCTTACAGCATCGAACTTTATTTCCATCACCAGTCACATCCACAACTGGGTGTTGTTTTTGCTTTGGGTTAGAGGAGCAGATTTCTCCTGATTCCACCAAAATGAATCTGATTGTCACCAGCCTAGAGTCCCAATTGCTCATAGCCTTAGGTAAAGACCATCTGCCACTTGGTTGCCTCAGTTCTCTAAGAGATAAAGCTAAAGAGACAATTGAAGAATCATGGGCCAAAAAGCCAGAAAAGGAGAATAAATGTAAGGGGTTCTAAGAATGGCCTTAGAAGCCCAGGGAAGCTGGGGAACCTTCTTTTGTTCCTGTCACAAATTTGTTCAGCCAGGCCCCTTCTGTTTTGAGTATTTGGCCAAGTGACCTTCTCTCTATTAAAGAAGAATTTTTATTGGAGTATAGTTGATTTATAGTGTTGTGTTAGTTTTAGGAGTACAGCAAAGTAAATCAATAGACATGTATCCACTATTTTTAAAAGGTTCTTTTCTTTAAAAAAGATAAAAGCTATTACAGAGTATTAAGTAGAGTTCCCTCTGCTACACAGTAGGTTCTTATCAGTTATGTCTTTTATATATAGTTCCCTGGTGACTCAGACTGTAAAGAATCCGCCTGCAGTGCAGGAGACCTGGGTTAGATCCCTGGGTTGGGAAGATCCACTGAGGAGAGCATGGCAACCCACTCAGGTATTCTTGCCTGGAGAATTCCCATGGGCAGAGGAGCCTGGTGGGCTGCAGTTCATGGGGTTGCAAAGAGTTGGATACGTATATAGTAGTTTATGTATGTCAGTCCCAGTCTCCCAATTTGTCCCTTCCTCCCTCCCTCACTGGTAACCATAAGTTCATTTTCTACATCTGTAACTCTGTTTCTCTTTGGTAGATAAGTTCATTTATACTGCTTTTTAAGATTCCGTGTATAAGTGATACCGTATGATATTTGTCTTTGTCTGAAAGCAGTTTTCTCTGGCAATTGGGATGTGCTCTTTTCTATCTAACCACAAGTGTTAACATAAAAACAGCAGGAAATGGTTGGGGCACAAATTCCCCCTTGATCAGCCAGCAGGTAGTCAAGAGCTTTGCAGTGATCAAGTGTCATGTGGACCAGAGGCTCTAGTGAAGATTTTGTCATTCTAAGGTTAGAACTGGGTTCTCTACTTACCTAGGCCAGTCTCTGACTTTTTTAATTTCTTTTTTTTATACTTAGGATATTATAAATTCTTTCTCATGCTAGGCTCACCAGGGATCCTACAAGAGTGACAACTGCTATTACCAGTCCAGCTCCCCTCCTGACTAGATGAATGGCCCCCTTTGATTCACAGGTTGTGCAAGTGTAATTAAAATCTGAATGTAACCTTGATCTGGGTGTGAACCACATATAGCCCAGTGTCCCCTGGTAGTTTTCTTGGAGATGGTTGATGGCCCAACATGGGTGGCCCTTGCTACAAGGTCCTCAAGGAACAAACATCCCTCAGGGGCACACACACGGTCTTTGAATTTTATTGAGTCTTGTTTAGGCTCATGGTGGTGCCCTTCCATCCAGGGTACTTGCGCATGGCCAGGCCCCTCCATGTTTGGTATGATCCTGTCCCCAGAGCCCTTAAGCATGGTAATTATCTAGAGTCGGCCATGCCTGTAGGTGGAGGGCTCATAGTAAATGGTTGGTTGGACCCCCAGAAAACAGGGATTTGACTAACACATATGTCTTTGAAGGGGTGTGGTGGCAGTGGGGGCAACCTTGATGTCCCTGGGCAGAAACCTGGGCATGGTGGAATTAAACTGTAGTTTGGTGATATTGTCAGCTAAAGTTCCCTGAAAGTCTGGTGAGCAATATTTATTCCCCAACTGAGGCTGATGGTGACAGATCCAACAATCAGTAAAATTCCAGCCCTTTTGGATGTTTGAATGTTACTTTTAAAAATAAATGAATTTTCCCGAGAGTGATGCCGAGGAGGACCATAAGAAGAATCAATCGCATTTTAGTTGGGAAGCTATTACTTATCTTGAGGTTGTCTTCAGAAGGTTGGGTTCAGAAAGAGGCTCACATGAGTGTTCTGGCTGAGGGGAGTCTGACAGGACTGTAAGTAGTTCCGGGTCCAGAGCCTGTTAGACTCAGGGTGTTGTGTCCATAAGATAACTCCCTGTAAAAACTTCTCTGTGTTGACAACTGATCTAAGGAGACCTTGAGACCTCAAGTTTGCAACTTCTTTGAATATTACTGGTGCTAAGACACTTCAGTCATGTCCGACTGTGACCCCATGGACTGGAGCCCACCATGCTCCCCTGTCCATGGGATTTTCTAGGTTTGAACACTGAAGTGGGTCGCCATTTCCTTCTCCAGGGAATCTTCCCAACCTGGGGATCGAACCAGCATCTCTTACATCTCCTGCTTTAGCAGACGGATTCTTTACCACTAGTGCATGTAGGGGAGAAGGCAATGGCAACCCACTCCAGTACTCTTGCCTGGAAAAGCCCATGGATGGAGGGGCCTGGTGGGCTGCAGTCCATGAGGTCGCTAGGAGTTGGACATGACTGAGCGACTTCACTTTCACTTTTCACTTTCATGCATTGGAGAAGGAAATGGCAACCCACTCCAGTGTTCTTGCCTGGAGAATCCCAGGGATGGGGGAGCCTGGTGGGCTGCCTTCTATGGGGTCGCACAGAGTCGGACACGACTGAAGCGACTTAGCAGCAGCAGCAGCAGCGCATGTAGGTATCCTTCAATCTGATACATTTCAGAAGATTTAAGTCCTCAGTAATACAGGAACATATCTGCAGCCTTACCCACAATGGCCATTCGGCTCTATTCTGCATGCCTGACCCACTGTTACTTTATTTGATTTCTAAACATTTTTTTTTTCTTAATCATTAAAGCAGATGTACAATGTATGTTCAGTAGGCCACAAAGAGGCTGCTTTAATTATGTAATATATAAGCCAGCATGACTTTCCTATACCTAGAATGTATGTGTGTTTGTAAGCATATATCTAATTTTCCCCATATCTTTATATATTTAAAATGTAGACTTTTTTTAACAATGTCCATGAATGTAGGTTTCTAATTAGAGATGTGTAATTTGGATATATGTCACTCTCCTTTTAATTTTTAACAGGTGGCTAAACCCCTTGTTTAAAATTGGTCACAAACGGAAATTAGAACCAGATGACATGTACTCGGTGCTTCCAGAAGATCGCTCCCAGCACCTCGGAGAAGAGCTGCAAGGGTGAGCACAGACATCAGGGAGAAGGGGAGAAAGAGTGAGAATTTCCACGTGGGGCTAAAGGTTTGAGGGAGGCTTTGCCTTCCTCTGGGTTCTTCTGAGACTCCTCTCCTGACACTGCACGCTCAGCCACTCAGTTGACCCTGGGCTTAGCCCACTTTGGAGGCCCGCATTCCCTGTGCATCTGTGGGCATGGAGGGAGCCCACAGCCACGGCCCTGGAGGCCGAGCTCTATCCCCGTAGGTGGGGTCCCTGGAGGAGGGAGTCTGCCCACCTGAGCTGCTTGTGACCTGTGAGTCCAGCAAATCTTGGCAGGAACTTGTTTCCAGAATCTGGAACTTTTGCCTCAAGGCCTGTTTCTCTGGTGCTTCAGAGTCTGCACTGCTTATCTTTTAGGAGCCCTGTGAGCAGTTAGCCAGCATCTATGGGGCAGCCATAGAGTGCCCTGTAGTGAAGGCTTATCTTCCCCTCTGTCCCTCTCCCATTTTCCCTTTGGTGGACACACTGTTCTTTACTGTGCTTTGTTTTTATCACAGGTACTGGGATCAAGAAGTGAAGCGAGCCCAGAAGGATGCACAGGAGCCTTCCTTAATGAAAGCAGTCATAAAGTGTTACTGGAAATCCTATTTAATTTGGGGAATGTTTACATTTCTGGAGGTAAAAGATTTTCATACTGTGCACTGCTTTTTGGTGTATGTGTCTCTGTACTGAGGTGGAAGGGACCAGTGGGGAGAGCCAGTGGTCTAAGGTCTGAGGATAAACCCTCATGGAAACATGATAGAGCTCAGAGGTTGTATTCATCTTTAGAATGGCGAGAACTGGACTCCAGGGGTTACTGTTCTTCTTTTAACTGGTTAAAGAGTGTTGTGGAAGGATGGCCTTGAAATAAAAGACATTTTATATTATGGTAGAAAGTTCCTGGTGTTCAGTATAAAGGCTGACTGATCTTTGACCAAAAGAAGATTCCAACAGCCTCAGGCAATATGTGCCCTGTGATTTAGAGGAAGGTAATTTGGACCCGAGCCCAGAATAAAGTACCTTTTATGGCGCTTTGTTATAGTTTAACAAGGTAAAAATTATTACCTTGACCAGGTCACATCTGATAAATGCTTTTCTAAGAAGATATCATCGCCTTTCCTCTTCCAGGGGAACAGAACCCAGCATCTGGACCATAGCTGCCCAGAACTTCTAAGAGCACACTTTTCCCCAGGCTGCCCCCTTCCCCGTGGGCTGGAACTGTGAGCAAAGCCCCTGGGGGAGGAGCTCCATCTTCACCATGAATTCTGTGCACCCTCCATGCTGCTTTCTTTCCCTGGTTGTGGGAGCAGATTCCTGGTTGAAGGGGGATCCTGGTATCCTGGCATTGGCAGAGGGTGTAGGAGGGAATGTGCAGGGCAAACCAGAAGCAGAAAGCTGTGAGGTCAGTGACCCCTGTGACCCTGAAGATCCTGGGTCAAGATCCCCCAGAGGACAATCCACCTGGGGACACAGTGCTGTCAGCCCCCTGTTCTGGCTGAGCCTGCTGGGGGTCTGCTGCAGACCCCCCCCTGGGGAGTTCGTGCTCTCCGTGGTCCCTTAGTGCTGCCTTAGGGACACGGGCGGCGTGTGAGTGTGTGAGGGCAGGACGGGTGGAAGATGCAGGTGCTGTGAAAGGGATGGAGGATGTGGAGAAGGTGTGAGCTGTCCTCAGTCCGTTGTGTTGGGGGTGTGGTAGGTGGGCCAGGTGGTTTACAGGTGGGAGGTGTGGCTCTTGTTTAAAGGCTGCGCTGGACTGAAGGGCACTGTGGGCAGTGGGCAGCTGGGCAGGTGAAGTCCACCCCACACAACTGGAGAGACCAGAGTATCCGTCAGCTCCCAGGTGACTGGATGGCCCTGGGGGATGGAGTTCTCACTGATTTCAGAAGAGGATTGGCCATTGTGCCAGAGGGTGGGACAGGTATGTGGGGCAGGATGCCGCCTTTGAGAGGGTACTGACCACCTAGCTACTGCAGTGCCCTGTGAAGGACAGGAGTGGGAGAGGGAGCAGGAGCCCGTCAGGCTGCCCCAGCCCTTCTTTGTCCCGTGTGCAGCTGTCCTAGTCATGGAATTTCCGCATAGTCACAGTAAGTCTGTTTGAAATACACAGGTGGCAAGCTGGTGTGGCCTGTTTGTGCAGGATTTCCTGACCTCACACAGCAGAGCTCTCATGAATTCTTATCAGGAAACCCTGGGGCCTCAGTGTCTGCCTGTGGCTCATGCCAGGTGCCTGGTTGGATGAGTGGCCTCAGGGTTTAATGCTGGATCATATCCTGGAGCAGGTCTCTTCCTGCTGTCCCTGGTTCTCTAGTTTCTCTTTGGTACCAGATGCAAAAGAGTCTTAAAGTCAGGTGGGTTCAAAGCAGAGCCCATGTGGCTGGGTTTGGACTGAGCTACTGGTTTTTCTTGCTGTTCTGGGCTGTTAGCCTCTTGAGTGGGGTCACTAAGCCTTGGATGGATCCCATTCTAATATGAGTTCTGGATCTTGGCTGTGGCAGCTCATGGGAGAAACAGACATAGAGAGAGAGGCCACAGGATCTGGGGTTCTTCCTGAGATGGAATCCTCCCCACTGTGGTGCTGGGAGTGTTGATTTCAAAGTTGTCCAGCCCCAGTAATACTTCCTGCTGGGGTCCAGGAAGGCCAGGCCTGGGGCTGCATAACGTGCAACTGGTAGAGCCCTGGGCCCTTTCAGGAGGTTGGTCTCTGGGTGGTCATGGCGGAGAAGTGGGGAGTTTAAATTTAGGGGCTCATCTGTGTGGCAGTACTGCTAGTACTAGTAGCAGTGCTAGTTAGTTAAATAATTGATTTTATGAAGCAACTTCCCGTGTTGTGATCAATCTGTACTGCTTGTTACTCTTTATATTTTAGATGGTGGAAGATCTAAACTCAGCCCAGGATTTTCTAAAACACAAACATATTTCCTTTTTGATCTCCGGCCCTCTTTTAATCCCTCAGGTGCACAGAATGCCCTGTGGATCATCCATGATCCCAAGAAGTGCGGTCTTTCCACCCACAGCAGGAGCAGGGCCTCCCAGGTACTCCTGGCAGCCCCAGTGGGAGAAAGCAGGGTGACGCCAGTCCAGAGTGAGGCTTTTAGGGTTTTAGGATTTTGAGATATGAAAACCTCTGTCCTATGAGAAGGGCTTCCCTTGTGGCTCAGCTGGTAAGGAATCTGCCTGAAATGAGGGAGACCTGGGTTTGATCCCGGGGTTGGGAACATCCCCTGGACAAGGGAAAGGCTACCCACTCCAGTATTCTGGCCTGGAGAATTCCATGGGCTGTCCTTTGAGAACTGAGGAGTATCTCTACCCCTCAGAGAAACAAGTACCAGGCTAAGGAGCACTTGCCGGTCACCCCTAATTAGAACAGAACAGCCGGAGCGCTCCCAGCACCCCTGGCCCCTGTGTGCACCTCCACGGGTACTGAGGGTGGGGAGGACAGGTCTCTGCCTGCCCGGGGCCCTCAGGGTGGAGAGGAGGGGCCTGAAGCCTCTGCCTGGGCCTGAGTCACAGAGACCACCTCCCCAGGTCATCAGTGCTTCTCTCTGAAAGGTGAGGTCTCCATTGCTGCTGTGTAAGTGGGGTGACCTCAGAGAGCCAGAGTGGGTTCACCCAGTCCCTTCCCCTGAGAGGGGAGGTGTTGCTGGGAGTTGTGTCCTTTTCCCAGGACTCTTAGAAGTGGCCCAGCCTTGTCTGGTCACTTGGCCTTTGTTTGAAGCCACTTTTGCTGATGGTCTCTGGTCCAGGTGGAGGCTGTGGGAAGCATGTGTGTGTATAAATGTTCACTTTGGAGCTCAGCTAATGGGCAGGAAGTAAACAGAATCCTCTGCATCCCACAGTGGGCTTTGTGCCTCGACTCACGGCTGGTTCCCCAAGAGCTGAGTGGTCTTTGCATTTATTTCCCAATCCTTTCTTCCATGTGTCCCTCACTTTGCTCAACCCAGGAGTCTGGGAAGTGTCTGTTGGTGGCAAAGACACTGTGGGCTGACAGCAACCACTGAGGACCACACAGCAAGGGAGAGAAGGAGGGGGCCTTGAGCCAAGCAGAAGGAGACCTGCCGAGCAGACCTGCTGTGTGCACCTTGCTGGTTCCTAAGAGCATAACATTAGCCATTAGCCATTCAGTTCAGTTCAGTTCAGTCGCTCAGTCGTGTCCAACTCTGCGACCCCATGAATCGCAGCATGCCAGGCCTCCCCGTCCATCACCAACTCCCAGAATTTTAGGTGTTAGTAATATCCACGGTGATGACCTTGAGTTATAAATTAGGGTTTTATATCCACCTTCTTTTCTTTTTCTAAGCATATGTAAATTTTTAATGTAAAATTAAAAGAATTTTTTAAAATTGAAGTATGATTGGCTTACAATGTTATATTAGTTTCTGGTATACATCATTAGTGATTTAATATTTTATACAGTACATGATAAGTGTAGTTACCAACTGTCACCATGCAAAATTATTCCAATATTATTGAATATATTTCCTATGTTATATAATTCCATGATTTACTTATTTTTAAAAGTTTATATATTTATTTTTTGTCCCCAGTCCCCTTTTACTTATTTTATAATTTGGAGTTTGTACCTCTTAAGTTCCCTCACCTATTTCACTTGTTTCCTCCACCCCTTCAATCCATTTTCTTTATGTAGTCAGGGAAGTAGGAGACTCTTTTTGAAAGATTGCATTCATAATGGTTAAAAATTGCAGCAATCTGGGTAGAAGTGAAACTTTATAGTCTAGAAAATTGGGTTTTACACATGACTTTTCTCAAGAGTTCTTGTTCCACTGTGGTCTCCTGTGAGGAACAATGGGTTTTCCAAGCCTTTGTGAATCCAGCCTCTGCCATTAAGAATAAATCTCTTACCAGGACTTCTAATAATAAAAGTGATGAAAAACCCTTGTTTTTGTGGTGGTTTCAGAGCACTCTGAGCTGTTGTAACTCATTTAGTTGTCCCAGGAGTCCTCTGAGGGAGGCAAGGCAGGTATTTTCACAGATAAAGGCCTGGGGGCCGAAGAGGGCACACGGTGGGCTTGGGGTCCTGTGACTGGCAGGTGGCCGACCTGGTCTCTGAGGCACTGTGCTCTGACTGCTAGACCCATGTTCTCTGCGTTCTGTCCTTTCCTCCCACAGCCTCCACTGAGGCTCAGAGCCAAGAGGAGCTGCTTTTCTAGAAACAGCTCTGGCCCCTCTGTCACCTGATTTCTATAGTGTTTTTTTTTTTCCTTTTTAATTTCCTGTAGATTTTTAAGAACATTTCAAAAATACAAAAATAGAATAGAATGAAAGGGTAACACAATGTGTCACTCCAGAATAGGGCATTCTGGCAGAAAAATTGTTGTGAGTTGGTTGTGTTTTTCAGAAATAGACACAGGAGAAACTCTGAAGACAGAGTAGAAGTTATTCTTCTGAGGGACATTTACTCTGATAAAGGAAATCTCCATTTGTAAAGGTGTCTCCCTCTCTGTACCAGAAAAAGAAGGATGGCTCTAAATCACAGCAGAATCCTGTTGAAGGACAGTCTTCAAGAAGGATGAAATCTGTATAACACACCCAACCCTGCTGTAGTTTAAGCTGCTTCTCCTGCTAACCTCTCATTGGCGCTCCATCACCTTTTCTTTTGTCTTTAGGGGGAGATGGCATCTTGATTCATCTGAAACTCACCCTCACTTCCCAAGATTCTTTTAAAGAAGTTCCAAGACATCAAATCATTTTTATCCATAAATATTTTAGTATGTATCTTTAAAAGATGTGGAATCTCCCCCCTCTAAACATATTTAGCATAAACATTATTTTTATAGACTTCCCTTGTGTCTCAGACAGTAAAGCATCTGCCTACAATGTGTGAGGCCCAGGTTCAATCCCTGGGTTGGGAAGATTTCCTGGAGAAGAAAATAGCAACTCACTCTGGTATTCTTGCCTGGAAAATCCCATGGTCGGAGGAAGATGGTAGGCTACAGTCCATGGGGTCGCAAAGAGTTGGACATGACTGAGCGCCTTCACTTTCACTTTATTGTTTTATGCATAAATATTAACTTTAATACCATTAGTATCTAGCCAGTGCTCACAGTTGTCTTTTTTCCCCTCTTCTGTTGGAAGCAGTATTAAATAAGGTACACTTGGCTGACACAGGTTATTCAGATTGCCTTTCTGTTCCCCTCCACCCCAAGCCTCTAGGTTGTTTGACCTGTAGAGATTCCCACAGTCTGGATTTGGCTGATCGCATCTCCCCCTGTCTCAATTAACTTGTTCCCCTGGCACCTTAGGTAGATGTTTAGGTCTAGAAGTTTGATACAGCTCATTTGGATTTTCTTCACGCCTTTCGTCTATGTAGGAGGTAGGGTTGTATATCCCCCTTATAAGGTACATAACATCTTTTGTGTGTGTGTGTGTGTGTGTGTGTGTGTGTGTGTGATGTTGGAGCTATTCATGATCCTTGCTCAAGGTCCATTAATTTATTAAGGGTTGCAAAGTGGGGATGCTCTAAGCTCTTTAGTTAACACTGAACTATAGTGTTTATAGAGAGAGTAGGGAAAATAATTTTTTCCATTTTTAAAACCTGTTTTCAAAATGGGGAATTGGTTCTCCTCTAGTGAGGAGAAGGGCTAGTGAGTTTTCATGGTTGGTTGTTTGGTTTGGTTTTGTGAATGTCAGTTTGAGCTCATGGATTTAAGCATTTCTGATCTGCTTCAGTCCATTTTATTTGTTATGCTTATATCAATCTTGGGCCATCTTTGGGCAGTGGGAGTATATTCAGGTTGGGTCCTAAGTCTTTTGCACACACTCTAGAAGTCTTGGCTATTTTTTTTTTAATGTCTTTTTTTGCTTGTTTTTTTTTTTGTTTGTTTTTGGTGTGACAGGATGTTTCTAGTTCATTTTGTACAGCATTTGCTCAGCCCTGGAATCATCCATTTCTCCAAGCAGCCCTGTCTTCTTTTAGTGTGAAATGGTATTTAAAGACTATAATCTGGATGTTAGAGGGGATATTGCTCTTGCTTATTGTTTTTTGGCTTTTTTTCGTTAGACCAAGTTAGAATACATTTTTAAGGTAAACAAATATGTTTATATGGGTGTTTCCAATCCAAATCAGATACAGGACACTAGTTTTTTACTTAATCTTATTTTGCTTACATCTGTATCTCTTTTCTCCCATCATCTATTCTCTTTGTCCCATATCTAAGCCCAATTCTCAATGATATCAACATAATTATTTATTTGTTTTACCTTATAATGTGACTTCTGAAACATAAAATTTATCTTTTTGCAGTTATTCTGTCTTCACATGGGTGTATCATGCAGAGAATGTGTTTTCAAATTGTTTTGTTTAAAACCACTTTTGATAGTTCTTTTTTTGTATGGCTCTTTGAACCAACAGGATGGGTAGATATATAGGTAGTTTTATTTTAAATTTACTCTGAAATTTTAGGAATTGCTTTTTCAAAAAATTAGTTCTTTTATAATTATAACTCTGTATAATGCTTTCATGATTCCAAAATCAAGACAAGGCTACTTTTAAAGAAGGCTGATATCCTTGTTAGCTCTATTCTAATTCTCCTTATCCTTTTAGAGATAACTTTCCAGGCTAATTTTGACTCATCTGTTTATTAATGTTTTTTAAATATGGTTTTTATCTGAAATTTTAGTTTTCCTTACCGTGCAGAATGAAAATTTTCAATTTTCAATGCTGTAATCTCTGGACTTGGGTTTATAAAGATTTTTCTGGAAGCATGAAATGTGTCATGGGACTCTGGTTAAAACTCTTTGTGATCATTGTAACTCCTTCATAGCAGGTCTGTAGCCATTCCAGGCTCAGATGCAAAGACAATGCAAGAGTGGATGGTTAGCAGATGCTTACATGGGGTTAGTTTCTGCATCCAGACTCTTCCAGGGAGAGGAATCTTCAGGCTCCACCCTAATCAGTTGAACCTAAACCAGTTTCTGGAGGCTGGACCTCGGGCATCAGAGTGGCCCTTATCCCCACCCAGGTGATTCTAAGGTTGCAGTCAGGATGAAGACCACTGTGTAAAAAGAGGAGTGAAGGTTAGGATATCTAGAATGCTGGTGGTATGATTTTCGCAGATTCACTGCTTTTTCTCCTCATCTTTGGATTTTTCTCAACTCTACTTTAGAACTCCCGCAGTTCTTCTTTTTTTTTAACTTTACAATATTGTATTGATTTTGCCATACATCAACATGTATCTGCCACAGGTGTACATGTGTTCCCCATGAACCCCTCCTCCTACCTGCCTTCCATACCATCCATCTGGGTCATCCCAGTGCAGCAGCCCCAAGCTTCCTGTATCCTGCATCGAACCTGGACTGGCGATTCGTTTCTTATATGATATTATACATGTTTTAATGCCATTCTCCCAAATCATCCCCCCATCCCTCTCCCACAGAGTCCAAAAGACTGTTCTATACCTCTGTGTCTCTTTTGCTTGTCTCACATACAGGGTTGTCATTACCATCTTTTTAAATTCCGTATATATGCGTTAATAAACTGTATCGGTGTTTTTCTTTCTGGCTTACTTCACTCTGTATAATAGGCTCCAGTTTTATTTACCTCATTAGAACTCCCCCAGTTTCTAAAGATTAACTGCATGTTCAACTTTTCCCTACAAGCTCACTCTTTTCTTCTTATATGTTTCACTCAGTGTTTTTCTTTTGTTAGCTTGCTTCTATTTTGTGTGTTTATTTCCGTGAATGAGATGTGAGGAAATTGGGTGAGAAATGTTTCAAGTACCTTAACTTGGAGGAGGAACTCTATCCACTGCAGAAGTTCTAGTTTCTAACTGAACTCTGCAAGAAGTTATCCTAAGAAGCAAAAGGTGGGACCCAATATCAGGTGCTTTCAGGAGGCTGAATACCAAGGACTCTATCAAGAAATGCCTACCACCAGTTTCCCTCGCAGTCCGGTGGTTAAGACTCCATGTACCCAATGCAGATATGAGGGTTTTTGATCCCTGGACTGGGAACTAAGATTCTACATGCCACAGGGTGTGGCCAAAATAAAAGTCTGCCTCAGAGACTCAGACTGTCAGATAATCCTGAATAATGGATGTTGCGGTATTAAATTCAGCTCTTTTTAAGATCCTTTATGATTTCAGAGCTGTGAAGAATTCTTGTGAAAGAATAAGAACTATATTCTCAATTGGTTTGTGGAAAGAATATGCATGTGGTATAGATTGATGTCAGAGAGGAAAGGTTTAAGGGACAGTGTTTGACCTTGTTCCTGCTTATCAAGAAAGTTTTAATTCGGTTAGCTTCATGATTGATAATGAATATTTTCTCAGTTGTTTTATTTCTTATTAGTTGATGATGAGAATCGGGAATGTACAGATGAGAGAATCCCTTGGTGGTGTCTGCCCACACCAGTGTACATGTGGTGGGGGCAGCTCCCAGGAATGGCTGCCACCAGTGTCTGTGTCCTCAGGGTGAGCCACAGCCACTCCTTGCCTCTCTGAGAGACTCTCCAAGGCAAGCAGAGTCTTCTGAAATTCAGTCTACCCTTGGGATTCACACCACCGTTTCATTTGGAGTTAATATTTGGACTAGAGCATTGAGCATATGCAGGAGTTAATCTTCTGGTAGCTGGACAAACTTTTGCCTGGTTTGCCTCAGACAGTTTTACCAGATGTCAGAAATGGAAACACTCACAGATTACAAATGCTGCTGCCAGCTGTCCGGCTCTCCATCTCTAACCTTTCTTTGTGTGTGGAGGGGATGGATTTACTCAGTCTACCTTTCATGGCCTCAGTCACGTCTGCCCTGTGTGTTCTGGAAGCTTTGAAGAATCATATTTAATATGTGTCTTCTTACTCTGTATATGTACTTGGGGTTTTGTTTTCATAATTTTGTGCTATTCATTATTTTGCTTTCTATTTTTTCTTTTTGAGAGAAATTACTGGAAAATTGTTTTTTACTTGCTATTTTTCATATGGAGCATAATATCAATTTTCTGTTTTCCATAGTTGCAACTTATGCCAGAATGGAAATTCCTTGTATGTTATACTTTTCTTCACTTCTCTGAATTGCCGTGACAGCTCCTTGCTGGAGGCAAAGTTGTGTGTGTGTGCTCAGTCACTCAGTTGTGTCTTGACTCTTTGTGACCCCAGGGAATGTAACCCGCCAGGCTTCTCTGTCCATAGGGTTATCCTGGCAAGAATCCTGGAGTGGGTTGCCATTTCCTCCTCCAGAGGATCTTCTCAACTCAGGTATTCAACCTGCATTTCCTGTGACTCCTGTATTGAGATGGATTCCTTACCATTGAGCCACTGGAGAAAGTCCCAAAATAATAAATGACTCTCCCCCCAAATTGCATCAGTAAACAGTTCATGTTTGAAGTCCTTTGCTATCTTTTTGAAAGATAAGAAATTTTCTATCCCAATTAAATAATAATCATTATCAAGAATAAAAAGAATTCATAGATGAGTGGAAGATATGAGCCATGAAGTGGCATTATACGTTAATGAGGCTATTTCTCCAACTGTTTTTTGGTTTTGTTTTGTTAATATTGATTTATTTGGCTGTGCTGGGTCTTAGTTTCTGCATGTGGGATCTACTTCCCTCACCAGGGATCGAACCAAGTTTCCCTACATTGGGAGTGTGGAGTCTTAGCTAAAGGACCACCAAGGAAGTCCCTCAACTAGGTTATTAAATACTGTTTCTCAGTGAAAAACTCCAGATGTGCTTAGGCAGTAATGACCTGCCTTTATCTACACTCCTGTTTGCTGGATTTATTGAATTTATCCATATTATCTTAGGTGAGTGCTATTACTCTGATTTCTCCTATAATTACAAGGATGTTGGGCTCAAATGGAGAGCTGAGTAACAGGCAACAGTATTTCCCAAATAGAATCATAAGTTTCAGGAAAGTTTTGGATGGCAGATATTACTGCTGCGCTTCTGGTGGTTGTGGCTCCAAGCACTGGACTGCCCTTGGCAACACCTGGGCTGGGACTGCCTGTGTGTACAGTTTGATGTTCTTGCTTCTCTGTATGAGCCTCCACATTTCCATCGCAGGAAACTGTAAACAGTGTGTTTGACAGTCCACTGTGTGAAGGACTCTTCCAAGAGCTCTCTGTGCCTCTTGGGATGGATGACAGGACATTGTGGAAATGTATCAGTTATATTTTACTCAGGTCTGATCATCTTACTTACACTTCTTCAACTAAATAGTGTTCCCTTTATCCTCTATCGTGGATGAAAATCTCCATGAGTTCATGGAGGGAGAGGCAGTTGGTGCAGAGCCTGTTAACGTGTTGTCCATTTGTGTAGAACAATACAGGAATGTTAAGGTTTTAATGAGACCCCCATTGAGGGATGGGGACATCTTTTGATAAATATCCTGATCAAGCACTGGTTGGCTGAGCAGAAAATACTTGGTTTTTTTTTTTTTTTTTGGTGTTTGGTCTTATGGATTCTCCTTCCCTCCTCTTGTGTGTGGGTTCCTTAGCTTCAGACAGACAGAAGAGAGCTATCAAAGCATACTGGTCAGGTAAGCAAAGCTTACCTGTCTGTGTTAGTAAGGCGGGATTGCCAAAAAAGGAAAAGCCCTGTTCCTGAAAGACTTCCAAACTTTTGACATTTTGTCTTTTGAGAAGTCTGTGGAGGAAATGAATTGCGGCCCAGGCGTTTAGTTTTGGTAACTTGGATTTTGTTGAGTGATCTTCCTTGAAGGTGAAGAAGGGGACCTAAGAAGAAGGGGGCCTTCAGGGGTGACTAGAGAGAGGAAGTAGGTTGTGAGGTGGAGTGGCTGTTTGGCAGGGTGGTAGGTTGTTGCCGTTCCTTTGCCTTTTCTTTGGGAAAGAAACTTGCTTTCCTAAGTCTTACTCAGGGTGGAAAGCCTCAGTGTACTCTGAGTCAATCGGTGTAGGCCTTGGGAAAGAGAGGATGGTAACATTTCTTCCAAACCACCAACTTCAGTGATGGTGGATCAAGAACTATGGAGACATGATTTTTTAGCTTGGCCTCCACCATGTTTAATTTTTTTACTCCAAGGAACATTCCAACTTCTAGAGGGTAGAGCATAGTGAGGCCAGTGCTCTCGGGAGCTGAGAGCCTGCAGAGCTGCCAAACCTGGTTTCTTTGTGGTACTCCAGCCAAAGCCGGTTTCCATTCCCTGGATCTACATGTGGAGTTTGGGGTTAGAAAAGGGTGGATGTGTTTGTGCCAGTGTCTCGCTTCATAAGGATTCCATGAAGAAGGTGATGAAAGCGTTGTCTCCCATATGTGAACCACATTGACTTTCTATTGGGCTGGGACATTGAGAGTATGGGGGACAGAGGCAGGCTGCCAGCAGGCTTGTTCCTGTGGAAGCAGATTTCTTCCTCTTCTTCTGCCACCTTTTTCTTTATTCATCTTAAGGCTCAGTTGGTATTGAGCCTGTTTGTGATATTTGTTGAGCATCCATGGTGTGCTAAGCACAATGTACTAAGGCTTTACTATGTTAGAATGGAAAATTTTGCCTTAAGGTTTAAACTGTTGCCTGCTTATCTTATAGGAGATAATAAATCTGCATATTTTTCTTTTAAATTAGTCACAAATGTAGCGTTTTGTCAAATGTATTTTAAACATGCTAATGATAAAGTAAATCTTGTGTAAAGAAAAACTGACATTTCTAATTAAGACTTTTTTTCTTTCTTTTAGGAAGGCACCAGAGTAGTTCAACCCATATTTTTTGGGGAAAATGATTAGTTATGTTGAAAACTATGCATCCCAATGATTCTGCTGCTTTGCATGGAGCCTACGGCTACGCGGGCAGCGCTGAGCGCCTGCGTGCTCGTGTGGGCCGTCTGCACCACTTGTGCTTCTACCACATGCAGCGTGTGGGGATGAGGCTGAGAGTAGCCGTGTGCCACATGAATCTTACCGCAAGGTGAGTGTCGCTAGGTACCATGGTGTGTACCTCCCCTGAATCCTCAGGGACATTAGGGAAAGTTCTCTGTAAATTACAAATTTTGTAACTGGGATTGTTTACACATTCCTAGAGAAGCTTGCTTTTGCATCAAGCCAAGTTTGTTGTTGTTGAAGCAAACTTACCAATAAATAATGAAAAGTTTTCTTTTGAGATTGTGTGGGCTGTCCTTGGCAACTTTTAGCCATAGGCTGTCACATAATAACCACTAAATATGTACTGTAAAAATATTAAATTATATTCAAGAATAAGTATGAAAAGTATCAAACCTGATTTTCAATGCCTTCGTGCCCAAATCCCATAGTGCTGTTTATGGAAATTTTTTGTGGTCATTCATTAATACTTTCAGGTACATCAAATTTGTATTTAAAAGTGAGCTTCAGCAGATTGTTATCTATAAAACTATATCTAAGAGCAGAGAATGTATTTGATAAAGGGACTGATTCTAATTTTAAAAGACCCGTCTAATTATATTCAATATAATTATGTTTGCTAGGGAAAAATATAAAGAGAATTCATGCTACATATAGACTCACTCCTTATATTTTATAGATAATTTTTTGTTAATTGTATGAAAGGAAATAGGATATTTGAGCATGAAACTCGTTGAAAATTTTACATTGTTTTATGAATTCTAGAGAGACTTTTGTTGCTTCTTC
This sequence comes from Bos taurus, assembly GCF_002263795.3. NCBI lineage: Eukaryota > Metazoa > Chordata > Mammalia > Artiodactyla > Bovidae > Bos > Bos taurus. The sequence goes on along the minus strand of NW_020190812.1, from coordinate 9,836 downwards.
ATTTTAAATATTTTAATACAATATTTCCTTTTATTTTTAGTAATGCATTGTAGCAGTTTTTAATAAGAACTGAGTATTTAATGTGTTTAAGTGATTCTTGTAAATTTGACGGAATGCCAATGAAATTAATTCCCATAGTTTACCCTTGTTAAACTAGTATAAAAAAGTGAGGCTTTTTCAGGTATCTTTACAAGGTATTGCCACAAGACATATCAGTGTCAAGAAGCTGAAGGTCTGTATAAACTTGATTCCGGATATGTCTTTGCCTTAGACTGTTTTAAAAAAAAAATCCTTAACTGTAAATTGTATCCTTGAAATTTTGCAAAGAGAGTAGATTCTTAAATGTTCTCACCACACATGTTTAAATAGGATAACTAATAATTAGGTAGTGGATACTTTAAGTGGTTTACTCCAGTAACTATTTCCCAGTGTGTAATTTATACCAAAGTATCATGTTGTAACTACACATATGCAGTTTTTATTATAAATAAACTCCTCAATTGGAAAGACAAACCAAGCAAGCTTTAAATGAAAATATTGCCTTCTTTCCTGGTGCTGCTTATCTAGAGCTAGTCTGCTTCTTCAGAATACTTTTTTGCAGCAGGAAGTGAGATTGTCTTCTCATTTTTCCTTGAGCCAGAGTCTTGGTACTTTCAGGCTTGTTGTGAAACTGGGGACCCTGGCATCTCACTGTTTGTCTGACAACAGCAAATCTGAGCGCTTACTTTCCTTCTGGGTGAATGTGGAAATTGCAACTGTGCCTGCAAACTGCAGTCAGAGGTCTTCAACTGTCATTTACAATCATCTTTGTTAATCTGTTGCGTCTTTAACCCGTTCTGATTTTTAGGAGATGGATCACTCAGATTTCCCCACAAATTGGCTAAATGTTTGTCTTTCCAGATCATCACTTAACTCTCATAATGGTTTGTGAAATTTACCTGAACAGTGTTGTGAAAAGCTTAAGTTAGGGGTACAGGTGATGGTTTTACCTCAAAGCCTCACTCTGCTGCACACGGTGAGCCACTGTCTACCTGTGTTTCTTCCTCTTCCCACCACACTTTGGAATCTTGCCTTTGGAAATGTGATCTGACCTGGCAACACTTGGCTATGTGAAATGTAAATACTCCCAAGAAGTTCATTTAACTGCCTTGAATTTTTAGCCTAAATGTTGGCCCTATATGAAATCCCGGACTTACGGGGGATTATAACATAGACATAACTTGAAAATTCAGAACCTGGAAAAGACAAATTTAACTCATGCACAGCCTTGCATCTAGAGCCCTGGCTGGGGTGCAAGAAAACAAGACATTGCTTTTTCAAGGTTACCAGGGTGGGCTATTCTTTAGGGGCACAGCTGGTGCCTGGCCGAGCAGCTTCCTGAAAGGCCGCTCTGAACTTCCATGCTTCATGCTCAGGCCCCACCTCCTGGATCGCTGGTCCTGGGGAGGAATGCAGATTGGCATTAGAAATGGAGTGGCTGCTAAAGCCCGTTAGCATCGTTTTGTTCTGCCCATGGATTCCAGGCTGGAGCAGGTTCCAAGGAGGTCTCTAAGGCTGCACATATTCCACCTAAAATGGCCCATTCAGCATTTCGTGCTCTTGCAGGGCTGAATTTTGAAGATTGTGAAAGGAGGTCTGCGTATATAAAAAATGACTTGCCATTTCCACAGCTTTGGTAAAATTACGCTTTGGCTTTTGAATTTCATTGTGGTGGTGGTGGTGGTAAAATACACCAGTGTAAAGGTGACCATTTTCACTCGCTTTTTTAAGTACAAGCATTAGTGACATATGTACACTCACATTGTTGTGTAGCCCATCCACCATTATTCATCTCTGGAACTTTTTCTTTTTCCGCACACTGAACCTCTGCATCCCATTAAACACTAACTCCCCAACCCCTCTTCCCCGCACCCAGCACCATTCTACCTTCTATCTCTGTGGAATTTTGAGTAGTTTTAGTAACTTTCATGTAAGTGGAATCAATACAGCGTTTGTCATTTTAATGTGAGGCTTAAGTCTGTAGTCAACCGATGTCTTCACGTTCATTCATATTGTGGGCAGGTGTTAGAATTTAATTCCTTTTTTAAGGCTCATAGTCTTCCACTGTAGGCCTATGCAACATTCTGTGTGTTTGCTCATTCTGTCAGTTGGACATGTTTTGTTTCAACGCTTTTAGGCTATTGTGAACATTGCTGGCTGTGAATATGAGTGTACAAAATTGTCTGTTCAAGGTTGTGTTTTTAGTTTTCTGAGTGTATCTTAGTAGTGTAATTGCTGTATTGTAGCTAATGTCAATTTAATTTTTTGAGGAACTTGCCGTATTCCTCTTCCATTGTGGGTTTATATCCATTTTAAACCTTCTCACTTGATCATTGTTTTCTTCTTACTTGAGAAGTAAATAAAAGTTTTCTTATGAAGTATGACTCTGTTTCGGATCAAGTGGCCTCAGTTGGTCTGTTGTAAGCAACTCCTGGTGTTTTTCAGTTTCCTCAGATCTCTAGGGCATTTTCTTAACTAAAATAAAGGGATTGACCAACATGGGTTGTGTATTTTTGTAAAATCAGCAGACTGGCATCAAGACCAACAGTTTCCTCACAGAACAGTGTTTTTGAAACATTATTACTTGCTCATTCAGAATGAGGGAATAAGCCCAAAGTGTTTTAAATTTATTGTTACCCACCAGAATGAATGATTGAATAACTAGTCTCCTGAATTTTCCTTTTCTAAGGCAACCTCTCCAGTCTCTCATTCCACTTTGGCTAAGATATTGCTTAGTTTGGCTCCTAAGTCTAAACCTACACCACTTTAACCTTCAGACAGGTGAGATTCAACTGGAAACAGGGGGTGGATTTTGCTTTTACCTCCTGCTCCTCCCTTTGGCTGTCCTTGTGATTGGGGCTGCACCACACTGAGGACTTGAGGAAACTGAACAAGGGTCCCCTAAGAGCTCCTGCTGTCAGGGTTGTCATCCTGCCTCCTGCTGACACCACTCAAGACCCCTGGAACAAATGCTTCCATTGTGGTTTATGTTCTAAGAATGACTTGGTATCTACTTAGGAATCCGGAATCTCTGTCTCCCTCTCTATTTAGGCCTTCGCCTGAGTAGCCAGCCATGGGGAAGGACCCCAACAGGCCAGAGTAGTCACCCTGCTGTCCCAACGATGTGAACAGGTTTGACCAGGTGAGCTGCCCCGAGGGATTCTCTTCCATTTCCTTTTTTCTCACTGAGTTCAGCCTTATTGGGATCCAGGTTGCCTAGGGTTTGGTGTCAAGCCAGGGGTTCTGTTATGAGGGATGTAAGACAAAAGGTTCTATTTATCCAGCTTTCACTTCTCTGTGTGCAAAATTCAATGTAATTATATGTATTGTTTCATAAGTGAGAGTTTTGTTTTTCTAATACGTTAATGGCAGCAGTGTTTCTTGCCCAGCTTGGCTAGTGTTCCTAAGGGGTCCTCCTGAAGCGGCCCTTCTTGGCACGTGGTGTAGTGTTGCTGAAACTCTCTTTCCTCCTCCTACTAGGTGATGAAGGGCTGGTGGTCAGGTGGATTGTTCTTTCCCCTGCACCTGTTTAGTGCCTGCTGCAAATAGGGAAGCCTTCAAGTGGGGTGGTCCCCAGATACAACTCTCTCTGCTGTCGCCACACACTCTTTTTCCACTGAACTTAAGCATAGATCACATGACCTCAGAGCATCGTAGCTATTGGTCAGAATCTGTGTTGTAGGTAGCCACTTCTCTTTCCAGTATTCATTCATCAAACATGAAGTAAGGCCCCCACTAGAGACACTTTCAGGGATGATACAGCTTAGTTTCTGCCTATAGAAGCACAGTCGGATCAGGGTAGGTAAATATCACAAGTAATTACTGGAGGCAGCAGTAGGTACCCATAATACAGGCTTCTCCTGGGATGCTGGGGAGCCCAGGGGAAAATGGGGGCTAAACTCTGGGAATGCAGAGCATTTAGAGAAGCCCTGAGTCAATCTGTGTTGTGGTCAAAATGCCACCTCTTCCTTGATTGCTGCTGATCTGATTCTCCCGGGACATCCCTGAATGTAGCCCTGTGCTGCCTGAAACAGTGTCAATCTGGGGTGGACACTTGGATTTCTGCTTTAGCCGGTTTAAAAACCCGTGAGATAATTTCTATTTAGGTTTTCCTGTCTGTTCTTCAGACATACTGTTTCTATTCTCTGTCCTTAATGCTTTTATATCATCACAGGAAAGAGAGGCCTATGTTAAAGAATGCTCAAACTACCTGTATAATTGCACTCATCTCACCACGCTAGTAAAGAATGCTCAAAATTCTCCAAGCCAGGCTTCAGCAATACATTGGAACTGTGAATTCGCAGATGTTCAAGCTGGTTTTAGAAAAGGCAGAGGAAGCAGAACATCAATTGCCAACATCTGCTGGAATTCATTGAAAAAAGCAGAGAGTTCCCAGAAAAACATCTATTTTCTAGCTCTATTGACTATGCCAAAGCCTTTTGACTGTGTGGATCACAATAAACTGTGGAAAAATTCTAATTCGTAAGCCTGTGGTGGATTCATTTTGATGTTTGGCAAAAACTAATACAATTATGTAAAGTTTAAAAATAAAATAAAATAAAAAAAAAAAAATAAAACAAATAAACTGTGGAAAATTCTGAAAGAGATGTGAATACCAGACCACCTGACATGCCTCTCGAGAGAAAACTCACCTGTATGCAGGTCAGAGCACCAGGTTTAGAACTGGGACATGGAACAACAGATTTGGTTCCAATTTATAGGAAAAGGAGAAGTACATCCAGGCTGTATATTGTCACCGCCTGATTATTTAACTTATATGCAGAGTATATCATGAGAAACACTGGGCTGGAAATATCAATAACCCTCAGAAAATATGGCAGATGAACACACCCTTATGGCAGAAGTGAAGAAAGAACTAAAGAAGCCTCTTGATGAAAGTGAAAGAGTTTAGAGGTTGAAAAAGTTTGGCTTAGCTCAACATTCAGAAAAGGTAAGATCATGGTATCCATGTCGTATCACTTCATGGCAAATACAGTGGTGATTTTATACTTTTCAGGGTCCAAAATCAACTGCAGATGGTGACTGGAGCCATAAAATTAAAAGACACTTACTCCTTGGAAGGAAAGTTATGAAAACCAACCTAGACAGCATATTCAAAGCCAGAGACATTACTCTGGTCAACAAAGGTCTGTCTAGTCAAGGCTATGGGTTTTTTCTCAGTGGTCATGTATGGATGTGAGAGTTGGACTATAAAGAAAGTCTGAGTGCCAAAGAATTGATGCTTTTCAACTGTGGTGTTGGAGAAGACTCTTGAGAGTCCCTTTGGATTGCACGGAGGTCCAAGCAGTCCATCCTAAAGGAGTCAGTCCTGGTGTTCATTGGAAGGACTAATGTTGAGAAGCTGAACTCCAATACCTCGGCCACCTGATGTGAAAGAGCTTACTCCATTTGAAAAAAGACCCTGATGCTGGGGACGATTGAAGGCAGGAGGAGAAGGGGATGATAGAGGATGAGCATGATTGGATGGCTTCACAGACTTCAATGGACATGAGTTGGGTATATACTCGGGAGTTAAGTAATTTAACAGGGAGGACTGTATGGTGGCGGTTCATGGGGTTCACAGCCAGAGTCGGACAGGACTGAGGCGACTAAACTGAACTGAACTGAAGGAAGGCTTTGGTCTTTCTCTTTTAAGGTAATGATGTTCTTGCAGCTATCTTGTGGGCGGGGCCACTGCTGGCTGTCACAAGTGACGCACCCTGCCTCTGGATGGAAATAGGAAATATCATGTCTTGCCGGGAATGGCGGTTCTCATTATTCTTCGCTTTTGCAAAGCTGCTTCGGGAAGTTGTTTTCATCACTCCGTGTAGTGAAACACTGGTTTTAAAAATTGATAATATGTAATTGGTACATCCACAGTCTGCTTGAATGCTTTTGTTCAAAAACAAGGCCAATGCCTTCTCTAGTCTCTTCTTTGTGTGAGTTGTAGACCCTACAGGCTTAGCCAGTGCGGCCTCCAGCCTTAAACTGAAGGGCTGATACCTGAAACAGGAACAGGAAAGGCATTGCACTGGGTCCTCTTGGCACTGTGTCTGAAAAGTAGAGTGTCCTTCAGCAGAATCCCATTGTTCCAAGTTACTTAAATATTGGTAATAGTAATAATGCTTGTAAGCCTCCATTTATCTCACTGCATATATTTTTGCTATGGCTTGTGTTGGAAGCCTTTCAGGTATTATTATTCATGTTTCCATTGACGTTATAAAGCAACCCCCGCCAGGGCCAGGCTGATCTTCACTTGTGTCTTCATGAAGCCCCACAGTCACCAGCAGCAATGTGACAGAAAGGTGGCTGGTGGTGAAGAGCCTTTTCCTGCTGCTGAGTTAGACCTGAAGCAGGTCCCCAGAGGGTTTGGAGGTGGGTGGTTTGTCAGGTGATGGAGATGTTGTGCTATTTGACAGCTCACTGAGTTGTGTTTGTTGTGTGTGTGCAGTTTCTGTGCTTCGTGTTCTTTCTTTATTTGGAATTTCCTTTCGCTGTCCTTTGCTGAGAGATAAGATGCTCTCGTATCCTTCGAAGCCCTGTTCCATGTTGCTACACATGTCTCTGAAGCTCTTCTTTGTTCTCCTTTCCTGTAGAATTAACAGCCCCATCTTTTTCTGCTCCCAGAACTTCTCTCCTATTTATTAGCAGCACAGACTCTGTCTTCCTGGTGTCTTTCTGCCTCCCTACCTTGACCGTGACCTCTTGAGCAAAATGGTTTGTATCTGACACATTTCAGGTCTCTTTTAGCCGATGCTGCACATTTCTCCAAGTGTACTTCTTGAAATGGAGCTGAATGGTTTGACTTCCTAGTTGAAGCTTTTTCTCCATTTGTACTTTGCAGTAGACCTGCCTGTGTTCTAAGTGAAAAAGGGTTATAGAGAATAATTTTATTCCTAGCCCACCCCCATGCACACTCCTGCTGCTTGCTGCTGAGGAAAGTTGAGCTGCCGGTCACTAAGGCTCATTCGAAAGCATCTGTCCCTCAGGAGTAAGACCGCCTGCTCTCAGCAGACAAGAAGGCACTCAGGAACAATGGGTGAAAGTCATAACTGGCATCAAAACAATAAAAATGAATGCTTGGGAAAAGTCATTTATAGATCTTATTAACCAAGACTGAGAAATGGAAGTTTATCTATATAGATATCATTTTTTGTTTCTCATATTTTCATGCTTTATTTCCTATTCTTATTGGATACTTTAGTGTCTACAAAGAAGTATTAAGTTCACTTCACATTAAGAGTGGAACTTGAATACCAAACTATGCACTGCATCAGCCTAATGTTGAGGAGGGTTAAGAATATGTGGAGATATCATTTAACCTCCTCTTTCATTTACCATCCCTTCTCAAAAAGGAAAAAATATATATGCTTCTTACTTAATATAGAAATGAATTCTAAAGTAGTTCTTAAACCTTCAAATCCCAATAAGCAATGCTTTTTAACATAGTATTTGAGACCATGACATTCAAATAAAAATTGTAATTTATGGTTGATGGCTGATAAACGCAGGAAGATTATGGAGACTTGGTATACATGTATTGGAGCCGAACTGTATGAATCAACTAATGTGTCCGTTGTTGCTGTGCTTCGTCGCTCAGTCGGATTGACTCCTTGTGACCCATGGACTTGTAGCTCGCCAGGCTCTCTGGCCATGGGGCTTCCCAGGCAGGAATACTGGAGTAGGGTTGCCCATTTCCTCCTCCAGAGTATCTTACAGACCCAGGATTGAGCCCGGTGTCTCTGCTATCGGAGGTGGATTCTTTACCACCATGAAAGCTCATGAATACACTATTATGCATTTCAAAATGGAAGCTATGAAAATATGTGCCCTTTTGTTTTCTGCTTCATGTTTGTAGGATGTTTCTCCATCTTTCATTTAACATACCTGCTGAGCATTTTCTGACCCCACCTTGTCACCTCTCACTTTGCACCTTTTGCAGAGACCATCTTCCTTCTACTGCTGGCCCCAAGCCTGACTCCAGCTTACAATCTTCAGGGTCCATGTGTGGTGTGGACTTGCCTTGACTCCCACTGCTCTGAGTTACATATCCAGCTCTGGGTTCCTTGGGGGCTGTCGATGAGGCATCTCTGTCTATTGTCTCCTAATTTTTGTGGTTGCTATTCTCTTGGCCCATAAGTTCATGAGCCGCCTGGAGGGACAGGCTGTTGTCTTTCTGTGAGGACCTGGGGCACAGAAACTTGTGATTATGAACGTTTTGTTGAAATGAATGTTCAGACCGCCTGTTGGATTGACTGAAAAATGTTTGAAATTGTGACAGAAAGCCTCTTACTTGAAAAGAGTGAAGTGGGGAATGAAGTGTGTGGTCCTGTTTTGAGGCCAGACCCCTGAGTGTGCAACTATGCTAATGTTCCATGATGTGAGGGATGGTTTATCTTAATCTGTGTCCCATTCCATAGAAAGGGGACACTTACACAGGGCACTGAATTCATGTCTTGTATGGCTGATGATTCTTATAAAATCTTTGTCCTATTTTCTTTACAGTAAGGAATTTTCCAAGATTCTGAGAAGTTCCTTACCTTAGGGGCATGAATATGGCAAACATTTTTCGCTTGTGAGCAAAATCATGATTTTTGTCACCTTCATCACCCAATGAGGCTCCTTGACAACCGATCTCAAGCCAGCCAAGTGTTTTGTGGTGGTGACGCTGTTCGAGGCTCTGCGGTTCTCGAGCACCCTCTACTTCCCATGGCACTTGAGGAAGGTGTCAGAGGCGTCGTCAGCATCCAAAAGAATCAAAGGTTTAGTTGAAAAATAACTTTTAAAGTTATAGGTGGAAATTTTACCCTAAAATGCTCCTTTTATGTGGGTATCACTGTTGTGCAGTTAAGGTGAGACTTAACTCTTTCAGTGGCCAAGCTGGCAGTCTTTCCAAAATGTATTATCCTCTCTTTTTCTTCGGTAAAGTGCGTTAAAAGTAATTTGTAAGATCCATGCTTCTTTAAGGACCAGTATATAAAATAGCAGCAGCAGGCTCTTGACGTAGCAGAGAATGGCTGCAGGACGATTAAAATGTCTAAAAGCCGGAGAAGCGAACAGATGCATCTCCTGTGCTTGACTGGAATGACTAGGCAGTGACAGTGCCACAGTCCTGGGTGATAGGAATTCCTCTCTGGTCTGGGAGGGCGAGGAACTTGCTGAGAAAAGTCCCTGTCCCTGGGCAGGAAGAGTGGCCTCAGATTCACTTAGTTCTCTGTGTTTTAAAAATGGGAGTCTTTTCCTCCAAAAGATGTTTTTCTGTTGTATTTCCTGATCTCTACAATTTTATTCCTGTCATTTTATTTTTACTTAGTGTCTAAGCCTGTCTCTCGCTTGCCCTCTTCCTTTCAAACTTGTAACTCCGCACCATAACTTATTGTCTCCCTTTTAAACTAAATGTCCGCCTAAGTAGTCAGGGTAAATAAACTAAATGTCCTAAGTAGCTCACACAATGGCCTGGCACACAGTAAGGTGTCAAGTATTTTGTTTAAAATGAAGATTTAATAATCAGCTCTGTAAAAATGAATGATTTATTATGACCTCATAAGCCCCAAGAACTTGCTCTCTATTTTTCTCTAAGTAAGGAAATGGGGACCCATGTTCCTGGCCTTGGATGACTCAATAGGGTTGCAAAGCACGCATTGAAAGTCTTCAGTAACTTTTAACCTATCTAGTAACAATCTGTCTCTGAGGTTGTTTTCCATTACCGAGCTACAACCACGTTAGTCTTTTTGGTAGTATCAACTTCCCTGCATAACCTGTTTTGGGATACTGCAATTCATGGCTCACTGGCCATA
>NW_020190811.1:0-22361 GCF_002263795.3 Bos taurus | reverse complement strand
ACCGAACAGGGACCTCAGGAGGCGATACTCAAAGAGCTGAGCAGACACGAACCACGCAATCAGCAGGCAATAAGCATGGAGCTCAGCAGTGACGAATCATGCTGCTCAACTGGCAATAATCAAGCACGTGACCAGGCAGGAATCACGCAGCTCAGCTGGCCAATTGTCAAGCAGATGAGCCGACAGGAATCACGCAGCTCAGCAGGCCCTGATCATGTGACTCTGCAGGCACCTGATCACGTGGCTGATCAAGTCCAGATCACGTGACTGAGCATGCACTGATCACGTGGCTATCATGCACTGATGACGTGACTGCCGCATGCACTGATGACGTGGGCTGATCGGGCACTGATCACAAGGCTCATCATGCACTGATCACGTGTTTATCAGGCAATGATCAGTGACTGACAGGCACTGATCATGGGGACTGTGCACGCACTGATCACGTGGCTCTCATGCACTGATTCACGTGACTGCGCATGCACTGATGACGTGGCTGTTCGGGCACTGATCACGTGTTTATCAGGCAGTGCATCAGTGACTGACAGCGCTGATCAGGGGACTGTGCACGCACTGATCAGGTGGCTGATCAGGAACTGAACACCTGACCGCGCATGCAGTGATCACGTGGCTGGTCGTTCACTGATCACGTGTTTATCATACGGTGATCCCGTGACTGAGAGGCGCTGATCACGTGACTGTGCCGTCAGTGATCACGTGGCTGAGCAGGCACTGATATCGTGACTGAGCATGCACTGATCATGTGCCGGGAGCCGGGGAGGCATTCCACTCTGGACAAAGTCATGAGGAAGGAGGCTCGGCATACGCAAATGCGGGATCGAGCCTCAGGAGTCCACCCGGATGTTCTCGAGCATCTCCCCCCCAAAAAAACCAGAGTCTGCCTACTGTATTGCTTTGTGCTCTCACCTCTGATTTCACTGGGGGCTGTCCCCCACCACCATCTCGCTCTCTCTGTCAAAGAGTTAACTTACAGCTCCAATTCATAAAGTTCCTTGTCATTCTTCCCTTTAACTTCCAGCTGAGTCTCCATCTGGAGCGCGGAACCCACCACGCTTACTAATTATGCCTGGGCTGCTAAGACCCACTCGAGAAGGTGTCTAGGGTGAGGCACCTTTCGCTATTCGAGAGGGCGCCTGCGGCCTACGTAAGTGGTGCAAACTTCTTGTCTTGAAGTTTGATTGGTCTTCCGCGTAAACCAAGCTACTCAGTCTCTTTTCTCCACCGAATTTTCCTACTGAGCTCTCCTCATACTATTATTCTTGACATCTCTGATTAGCATATAAAGAGTCGCCTAGGCCATCTCTCCTTCGAATACCCTGGATCAGTTGGGGCTGGTCCCCGGCAGGTGGCGACCGAACAGGGACCTCAGGAGGCGATACTCAAAGAGCTGAGCAGACACGAACCACGCAATCAGCAGGCAATAAGCATGGAGCTCAGCAGTGACGAATCATGCTGCTCAACTGGCAATAATCAAGCACGTGACCAGGCAGGAATCACGCAGCTCAGCTGGCAATTGTCAAGCAGATGAGCCGACAGGAATCACGCAGCTCAGATGGCAATTGTCATGCAGATGAGCCGGCAGGAATCACGCAGCTCAGCAGGCCCTGATCACGTGACTCTGCAGGCACTGATCACGTGGCTGATCAAGTCCAGATCACGTGACTGAGCATGCACTGATCACGTGGCTATCATGCACTGATGACGTGACTGCGCATGCACTGATGACGTGGCTGATCCGGCACTGATCACATGGCTCATCATGCACTGATCACGTGTTTATCAGGCAATGATCAGTGACTGACAGGCGCTGATCATGGGACTGTGCACGCACTGATCACGTGGCTATCATGCACTGATCACGTGACTGCGCATGCACTGATGACGTGGCTGATCGGGCACTGATCACATGGCTCATCATGCACTGATCACGTGTTTATCAGGCAATGATCAGTGACTGACAGGCGCTGATCATGGGACTGTGCACGCACTGATCACGTGGCTATCATGCACTGATCACGTGACTGCGCATGCACTGATGACGTGGCTGTTCGGGCACTGATCACGTGTTTATCAGGCAGTGATCAGTGACTGACAGGCGCTGATCAGGGACTGTGCACGCACTGATCAGGTGGCTGATCAGGAACTGACCACCTGACTGCGCATGCAGTGATCACGTGGCTGGTCGTTCACTGATCACGTGTTTATCATACGGTGATCACGTGACTGAGAGGCGCTGATCACGTGACTGTGCCGTCAGTGATCACGTGGCTGAGCAGGCACTGATATCGTGACTGAGCATGCACTGATCATGTGCCGGGAGCCGGGGAGGCATTCCACTCTGGACAAAGGTCATGAGGAAGGAGGCTCGGCATACGCAAATGCGGGATCGAGCCTCAGGAGTCCACCCGGATGTTCTCGAGCATCTCCCCCCAAAAAAACCAGAGTCTGCCTACTGATTGCTTTGTGCCCTCACCTCTGATTTCACTGGGGGCTGTCCCCCACCACCATCTCGCTCTCTCTGTCAAAGAGTTAACTTACAGCTCCAATTCATAAAGTTCCTTGTCATTCTTCCCTTTAACTTCCAGCTGAGTCTCCATCTGGAGCGCGGAACCCACCACGCTTACTAATTATGCCTGGGCTGCTAAGACCCACTCGAGAAGGTGTCTAGGGTGAGGCACCTTTCGCTATTCGAGAGGGCGCCTGCGGCCTACGTAAGTGGTGCAAACTTCTTGTCTTGAAGTTTGATTGGTCTTCCGCATAAACCAAGCTACTCAGTCTCTTTTCTCCACCGAAATTTTCCTACTGAGCACTCCTCATACTATTATTCTTGACATCTCTGATTAGCATATAAAGAGTCGCCTAGGCCATCTCTCCTTCGAATACCCTGGATCAGTTGGGGCTGGTCCCCGGCAGGTGGCGACCGAACAGGGACCTCAGGAGGCGATACTCAAAGAGCTGAGCAGACACGAACCACGCAATCAGCAGGCAATAAGCATGGAGCTCAGCAGTGACGAATCATGCTGCTCAACTGGCAATAATCAAGCACGTGACCAGGCAGGAATCACGCAGCTCAGCTGGCAATTGTCAAGCAGATGAGCCGACAGGAATCACGCAGCTCAGATGGCAATTGTCATGCAGATGAGCCGGCAAGAATCAGGCAGCTCAGCAGGCCCTGATCACGTGACTCTGCAGGCACTGATCACGTGGCTGATCAAGTACAGATCACGTGACTGAGAATGCACTGATCACGTGGCTATCATGCACTGATGACGTGACTGCGCATGCACTGATGACGTGGCTGATCAGGCACTGATCACATGGCTCATCATGCACTGATCCCGTGTTTATCAGGCAATGATCAGTGACTGACAGGTGCTGATCATGGGACTGTGCACGCACTGATCACGTGGCTATCATGCACTGATCACGTGACTGCGCATGCACTGATGACGTGGCTGTTCGGGCACTGATTACGTGTTTATCAGGCAGTGATCAGTGACTGACAGGCGCTGATCAGGGGACTGTGCACGCACTGATCAGGTGGCTGATCAGGAACTGACCACCTGACTGCGCATGCAGTGATCACGTGGCTGGTCGTTCACTGATCACGTGTTTATCATCCGGTGATCACGTGACTGAGAGGCGCTGATCACGTGACTGGGCCGTCAGTGATCACATGGCTGAGCAGGCACTGATATCGTGACTGAGCATGCCCTGATCATGTGCCGGGAGCCGGGGAGGCATTCCACTCTGGACAAAGGTCATGAGGAAGGAGGCTCGGCATACGCAAATGCGGGATCGAGCCTCAGGAGTCCACCCGGATATTCTCCAGCATCTCCCCCCCAAAAAAACCAGAGTCTGCCTAATGTATTGCTTTGTGCTCTCACCTCTGATTTCACTGGGGGCTGTCGCCCACCACCATCTCGCTCTCTCTGTCAAAGAGTTAACTTAGAGCTCCAATTCATAAAGTTTCTTGTCATTCTTCCCTTTAACTTGCAGCTGAGTCTCCATCTGGAGCGCGGAACCCACCACGCTTACTAATTATGCCTGGGCTGCTAAGACCCACTCGAGAAGGTGTCTAGGGTGAGGCACCTTTCGCTATTCGAGAGGGCGCCTGCGGCCTACGTAAGTGGTGCAAACTTCTTGTCTTGAAGTTTGATTGGTCTTCCGCGTAAACCAAGCTACTCAGTCTCTTTTCTCCACCGAATTTTCCTACTGAGCTCTCCTCATACTATTATTCTTGACATCTCTGATTAGCATATAAAGAGTCGCCTAGGCCATCTCTCCTTCGAATACCCTGGATCAGTTGGGGCTGGTCCCCGGCAGGTGGCGACCGAACAGGGACCTCAGGAGGCGATACTCAAAGAGCTGAGCAGACACGAACCACGCAATCAGCAGGCAATAAGCATGGAGCTCAGCAGTGACGAATCATGCTGCTCAACTGGCAATAATCAAGCACGTGACCAGGCAGGAATCACGCAGCTCAGCTGGCAATTGTCAAGCAGATGAGCCGACAGGAATCACGCAGCTCAGATGGCAATTGTCATGCAGATGAGCCGGCAGGAATCAGGCAGCTCAGCAGGCCCTGATCACGTGACTCTGCAGGCACTGATCACGTGGCTGATCAAGTACAGATCACATGACTGAGCATGCACTGATCACGTGGCTATCATGCACTGATGACGTGACTGCGCATGCACTGATGACGTGGCTGATCAGGCACTGATCACATGGCTCATCATGCACTGATCCCGTGTTTATCAGGCAATGATCAGTGACTGACAGGCGCTGATCATGGGACTGTGCACGCACTGATCACGTGGCTATCATGCACTGATCACGTGACTTCGCATGCACTGATGACGAGGTTGTTCGGGCACTGATCACGTGTTTATCAGGCAGTGATCAGTGACTGACAGGCGCTGATCAGGGGACTGTGCACGCACTGATCAGGTGGCTGATCAGGAACAGACCACCTGACTGCGCATGCAGTGATCACGTGGCTGGTCGTTCACTGATCACGTGTTTATCATACGGTGATCACGTGACTGAGAGGCGCTGATCACGTGACTGTGCCGGCAGTGATCACGTGGCTGAGCATGCACTGATATCTTGACTGAGCATGCACTGATCATGTGCCGGGAGCCGAGGAGGCCTTCCACTCTGGACAAAGGTCATGAGGAAGGAGGCTCGGCATACGCAAATGCGGGATCGAGCCTCAGGAGTCCACCCGGATATTCTCCAGCATCTCCCCCCCAAAAAACCAGAGTCTGCCTACTTTATTGCTTTGTGCCCTCACCTCTGATTTCACTGGGGGCTGTCCCCCACCACCATCTCGCTCTCTCTGTCAAAGAGTTAACTTACAGCTCCAATTCATAAAGTTCCTTGTCATTCTTCCCTTTAACTTCCAGCTGAGTCTCCATCTGGAGCGCGGAACCCACCACGCTTACTAATTATGCCTGGGCTGCTAAGACCCACTCCAGAAGGTGTCTAGGGTGAGGCACCTTTCGCTATTCGAGAGGGCGCCTGCGGCCTACGTAAGTGGTGCAAACTTCTTGTCTTGAAGTTTGATTGGTCTTCCGCGTAAACCAAGCTACTCAGTCTCTTTTCTCCACCGAATTTTCCTACTGAGCTCTCCTCATACTATTATTCTTGACATCTCTGATTAGCATATATAGAGTCGCCTAGGCCATCTCTCCTTCGAATACCCTGGATCAGTTGGGGCTGGTCCCCGGCAGGTGGCGACCGAACAGGGACCTCAGGAGGCGATACTCAAAGAGCTGAGCAGACACGAACCACGCAATCAGCAGGCAATAAGCATGGAGCTCAGCAGTGACGAATCATGCTGCTCAACTGACAATAATCAAGCACGTGACCAGGCAGGAATCATGCAGCTCAGCTGGCAATTGTCAAGCAGATGAGCCGACAGGAATCACGAAGCTCAGATGGCAACTGTCATGCAGATGAGCCGGCAGGAATCACGCAGCTCAGCAGGCCCTGATCACGTGACTCTGCAGGCACTGATCACGTGGCTGATCAAGTACAGATCACGTGACTGAGCATGCACTGATCACGTGGCTAACATGCACTGATGACGTGACTGCGCATGCACTGATGACGTGGCTGATCCGGCACTGATCACATGGCTCATCATGCACTGATCCCGTGTTTATCAGACAATGATCAGTGACTGACAGGCGCTGATCATGGGACTGTGCACGAACTGATCACGTGGCTATCATGCACTGATCACGTGGCTGCGCATGCACTGATGACGTGGCTGTTCGGGCACTGATCACGGGTTTATCAGGCAGTGATCAGTGACTGACAGGCGCTGATCAGGGGACTGTGCACGCACTGATCAGGTGGCTGATCAGGAACTGACCACGTGACTGCGCATGCAGTGATCACGTGGCTGGTCGTTCACTGATCACGTGTTTATCATCCGGTGATCACGTGACTGAGAGGCGCTGATCACGTGACTGTGCCGTCAGTGATCACATGGCTGAGCAGGCACTGATATCGTGACTGAGCATGCACTGATCATGTGCCGGGAGCTGGGGAGGCATTCCACTCTGGACAAAGGTCATGAGGAAGGAGGCTCGGCATACACAAATGCGGGATGGAGCCTCAGGAGTCCACCCGGATGTTCTCGAGCATCTCCCCCCCAAAAAAACCAGAGTCTGCCTACTGTATTGCTTTGTGCCCTCACCTCTGATTTCACTGGGGGCTGTCCCCCACCACCATCTCGCTCTCTCTGTCAAAGAGTTAACTTAGAGCTCCAATTCATAAAGTTCCTTGTCATTCTTCCCTTTAACTTCCAGCTGAATCTCCATCTGGAACGCGGAACCCACCACGCTTACTAATTATGCCTGGGCTGCTAAGACCCACTCGAGAAGGTGTCTAGGGTGAGGCACCTTTCGCTATTCGAGAGGGCGCCTGCGGCCTACGTAAGTGGTGCAAACTTCTTGTCTTGAAGTTTGATTGGTCTTCCGCGTAAACCAAGCTACTCAGTCTCTTTTCTCCACCGAATTTTCCTACTGAGCTCTCCTCATACTATTATTCTTGACATCTCTGATTAGCATATAAAGAGTCGCCTAGGCCATCTCTCCTTCGAATACCCTGGATCAGTTGGGGCTGGTCCCCGGCAGGTGGCGACCGAACAGGGACCTCAGGAGGCGATACTCAAAGAGCTGAGCAGACACGAACCACGCAATCAGCAGGCAATAAGCATGGAGCTCAGCAGTGACGAATCATGCTGCTCAACTGGCAATAATCAAGCACGTGACCAGGCAGGAATCACGCAGCTCAGCTGGCAATTGTCAAGCAGATGAGCCGACAGGAATCACGCAGCTCAGATGGCAATTGTCATGCAGATGAGCCGGCAGGAATCACGCAGCTCAGCAGGCCCTGATCACGTGACTCTGCAGGCACTGATCACGTGGCTAATCAAGTCCAGATCACGTGACTGAGCATGCACTGATCACGTGGCTCTCATGCACTGATGACCTGACTGCGCATGCACTGATGACGTGGCTGATCCCGCACTGATCACATGGCTCATCATGCACTGATCACGTGTTTATCAGGCAATGATCAGTGACTGACAGGCGCTGATCATGGGACTGTGCACGCACTGATCACGTGGCTATCATGCACTGATCACGTGACTGCGCATGCACTGATGACGTGGCTGATCCGGCACTGATCATATGGCTCATCATGCACTGATCACGTGTTTATCAGGCAATGATCAGTGACTGACAGGCGCTGATCATGGGACTGTGCACGCACTGATCACGTGGCTATCATGCACTGATCACGTGACTGCGCATGCACTGATGACGTGGCTGTTCGGGCACTGATCACGGGTCTATCAGGCAGTGATCAGTGACTGACAGGCGCTGATCAGGGGACTGTGCACGCACTGATCAGGTGGCTGATCAGGAACTGACCACCTGACTGCGCATGCAGTGATCACGTGGCTGGTCGTTCACTGATCACGTGTTTATCATACGGTGATCACGTGACTGAGAGGCGCGGATCACGTGACTGTGCCGTCAGTGATCACGTGGCTGAGCAGGCACTGATATCGTGACTGAGCGTGCAGTGATCATGTGCCGGGAGCCGGGGAGGCATTCCACTCTGGACAAAAGTCATGAGGAAGGAGGCTCGGCATACGCAAATGCGGGATCGAACCTCAGGAGTCCACCCGGATGTTCTCGAGCATCTCCCCCCCAAAAAAACCAGAGTCTGCCTACTGCATTACTTTGTGCCCTCACCTCTGATTTCACTGGGGGCTGTCCCCCACCACCATCTCGCTCTCTGTGTCAAAGAGTTAACTTACAGCTCCAATTCATAAAGTTCCTTGTCATTTTTCCCTTTAACTTCCAGCTGAGTCTCCATCTGGAGCGCGGAACCCACCACGCTTACTAATTATGCCTGGGCTGCTAAGACCCACTCGAGAAGGTGTCTAGGGTGAGGCACCTTTCGCTATTCGAGAGGGCGCCTGCGGCCTACGTAAGTGGTGCAAACTTCTTGTCTTGAAGTTTGATTGGTCTTCCGCATAAACCAAGCTACTCAGTCTCTTTTCTCCACCGAAATTTCCTACTGAGCACTCCTCATACTATTATTCTTGACATCTCTGATTAGCATATAAAGAGTCGCCTAGGCCATCTCTCCTTCGAATACCCTGGATCAGTTGGGGCTGGTCCCCGGCAGGTGGCGACCGAACAGGGACCTCAGGAGGCGATACTCAAAGAGCTGAGCAGACACGAACCACGCAATCAGCAGGCAATAAGCATGGAGCTCAGCAGTGACGAATCATGCTGCTCAACTGGCAATAATCAAGCACGTGACCAGGCAGGAATCACGCAGCTCAGCTGGCAATTGTCAAGCAGATGAGCCGACAGGAATCACGCAGCTCAGATGGCAATTGTCATGCAGATGAGCCGGCAAGAATCAGGCAGCTCAGCAGGCCCTGATCACGTGACTCTGCAGGCACTGATCACGTGGCTGATCAAGTACAGATCACGTGACTGAGAATGCACTGATCACGTGGCTATCATGCACTGATGACGTGACTGCGCATGCACTGATGACGTGGCTGATCAGGCACTGATCACATGGCTCATCATGCACTGATCCCGTGTTTATCAGGCAATGATCAGTGACTGACAGGTGCTGATCATGGGACTGTGCACGCACTGATCACGTGGCTATCATGCACTGATCACGTGACTGCGCATGCACTGATGACGTGGCTGTTCGGGCACTGATTACGTGTTTATCAGGCAGTGATCAGTGACTGACAGGCGCTGATCAGGGGACTGTGCACGCACTGATCAGGTGGCTGATCAGGAACTGACCACCTGACTGCGCATGCAGTGATCACGTGGCTGGTCGTTCACTGATCACGTGTTTATCATCCGGTGATCACGTGACTGAGAGGCGCTGATCACGTGACTGGGCCGTCAGTGATCACATGGCTGAGCAGGCACTGATATCGTGACTGAGCATGCCCTGATCATGTGCCGGGAGCCGGGGAGGCATTCCACTCTGGACAAAGGTCATGAGGAAGGAGGCTCGGCATACGCAAATGCGAGATCGAGCCTCAGGAGTCCACCCGGATATTCTCCAGCATCTCCCCCCCAAAAAAACCAGAGTCTGCCTAATGTATTGCTTTGTGCTCTCACCTCTGATTTCACTGGGGGCTGTCGCCCACCACCATCTCGCTCTCTCTGTCAAAGAGTTAACTTAGAGCTCCAATTCATAAAGTTTCTTGTCATTCTTCCCTTTAACTTGCAGCTGAGTCTCCATCTGGAGCGCGGAACCCACCACGCTTACTAATTATGCCTGGGCTGCTAAGACCCACTCGAGAAGGTGTCTAGGGTGAGGCACCTTTCGCTATTCGAGAGGGCGCCTGCGGACTACGTAAGTGGTGCAAACTTCTTGTCTTGAAGTTTGATTGGTCTTCCGCGTAAACCAAGCTACTCAGTCTCTTTTCTCCACCGAATTTTCCTACTGAGCTCTCCTCATACTATTATTCTTGACATCTCTGATTAGCATATAAAGAGTCGCCTAGGCCATCTCTCCTTCGAATACCCTGGATCAGTTGGGGCTGGTCCCCGGCAGGTGGCGACCGAACAGGGACCTCAGGAGGCGATACTCAAAGAGCTGAGCAGACACGAACCACGCAATCAGCAGGCAATAAGCATGGAGCTCAGCAGTGACGAATCATGCTGCTCAACTGGCAATAATCAAGCACGTGACCAGGCAGGAATCACGCAGCTCAGCTGGCAATTGTCAAGCAGATGAGCCGACAGGAATCACGCAGCTCAGATGGCAATTGTCATGCAGATGAGCCGGCAGGAATCAGGCAGCTCAGCAGGCCCTGATCACGTGACTCTGCAGGCACTGATCACGTGGCTGATCAAGTACAGATCACATGACTGAGCATGCACTGATCACGTGGCTATCATGCACTGATGACGTGACTGCGCATGCACTGATGACGTGGCTGATCCGGCACTGATCACATGGCTCATCATGCACTGATCCCGTGTTTATCAGGCAATGATCAGTGACTGACAGGCGCTGATCATGGGACTGTGCACGCACTGATCACGTGGCTATCATGCACTGATCACGTGACTTCGCATGCACTGATGACGAGGTTGTTCGGGCACTGATCACGTGTTTATCAGGCAGTGATCAGTGACTGACAGGCGCTGATCAGGGGACTGTGCACGCACTGATCAGGTGGCTGATCAGGAACAGACCACCTGACTGCGCATGCAGTGATCACGTGGCTGGTCGTTCACTGATCACGTGTTTATCATACGGTGATCACGTGACTGAGAGGCGCTGATCACGTGACTGTGCCGTCAGTGATCACGTGGCTGAGCATGCACTGATATCTTGACTGAGCATGCACTGATCATGTGCCGGGAGCCGAGGAGGCCTTCCACTCTGGACAAAGGTCATGAGGAAGGAGGCTCGGCATACGCAAATGCGGGATCGAGCCTCAGGAGTCCACCCGGATATTCTCGAGCATCTCCCCCCCAAAAAACCAGAGTCTGCCTACTGTATTGCTTTGTGCCCTCACCTCTGATTTCACTGGGGGCTGTCCCCCACCACCATCTCGCTCTCTCTGTCAAAGAGTTAACTTACAGCTCCAATTCATAAAGTTCCTTGTCATTCTTCCCTTTAACTTCCAGCTGAGTCTCCATCTGGAGCGCGGAACCCACCACGCTTACTAATTATGCCTGGGCTGCTAAGACCCACTCGAGAAGGTGTCTAGGGTGAGGCACCTTTCGCTATTCGAGAGGGCGCCTGCGGCCTACGTAAGTGGTGCAAACTTCTTGTCTTGAAGTTTGATTGGTCTTCCGCGTAAACCAAGCTACTCAGTCTCTTTTCTCCACCGAATTTTCCTACTGAGCTCTCCTCATACTATTATTCTTGACATCTCTGATTAGCATATATAGAGTCGCCTAGGCCATCTCTCCTTCGAATACCCTGGATCAGTTGGGGCTGGTCCCCGGCAGGTGGCGACCGAACAGGGACCTCAGGAGGCGATACTCAAAGAGCTGAGCAGACACGAACCACGCAATCAGCAGGCAATAAGCATGGAGCTCAGCAGTGACGAATCATGCTGCTCAACTGACAATAATCAAGCACGTGACCAGGCAGGAATCATGCAGCTCAGCTGGCAATTGTCAAGCAGATGAGCCGACAGGAATCACGAAGCTCAGATGGCAACTGTCATGCAGATGAGCCGGCAGGAATCACGCAGCTCAGCAGGCCCTGATCACGTGACTCTGCAGGCACTGATCACGTGGCTGATCAAGTACAGATCACGTGACTGAGCATGCACTGATCACGTGGCTAACATGCACTGATGACGTGACTGCGCATGCACTGATGACGTGGCTGATCCGGCACTGATCACATGGCTCATCATGCACTGATCCCGTGTTTATCAGACAATGATCAGTGACTGACAGGCGCTGATCATGGGACTGTGCACGAACTGATCACGTGGCTATCATGCACTGATCACGTGGCTGCGCATGCACTGATGACGTGGCTGTTCGGGCACTGATCACGGGTTTATCAGGCAGTGATCAGTGACTGACAGGCGCTGATCAGGGGACTGTGCACGCACTGATCAGGTGGCTGATCAGGAACTGACCACGTGACTGCGCATGCAGTGATCACGTGGCTGGTCGTTCACTGATCACGTGTTTATCATCCGGTGATCACGTGACTGAGAGGCGCTGATCACGTGACTGTGCCGTCAGTGATCACATGGCTGAGCAGGCACTGATATCGTGACTGAGCATGCACTGATCATGTGCCGGGAGCTGGGGAGGCATTCCACTCTGGACAAAGGTCATGAGGAAGGAGGCTCGGCATACACAAATGCGGGATGGAGCCTCAGGAGTCCACCCGGATGTTCTCGAGCATCTCCCCCCCAAAAAAACCAGAGTCTGCCTACTGTATTGCTTTGTGCCCTCACCTCTGATTTCACTGGGGGCTGTCCCCCACCACCATCTCGCTCTCTCTGTCAAAGAGTTAACTTAGAGCTCCAATTCATAAAGTTCCTTGTCATTCTTCCCTTTAACTTCCAGCTGAATCTCCATCTGGAACGCGGAACCCACCACGCTTACTAATTATGCCTGGGCTGCTAAGACCCACTCGAGAAGGTGTCTAGGGTGAGGCACCTTTCGCTATTCGAGAGGGCGCCTGCGGCCTACGTAAGTGGTGCAAACTTCTTGTCTTGAAGTTTGATTGGTCTTCCGCGTAAACCAAGCTACTCAGTCTCTTTTCTCCACCGAATTTTCCTACTGAGCTCTCCTCATACTATTATTCTTGACATCTCTGATTAGCATATAAAGAGTCGCCTAGGCCATCTCTCCTTCGAATACCCTGGATCAGTTGGGGCTGGTCCCCGGCAGGTGGCGACCGAACAGGGACCTCAGGAGGCGATACTCAAAGAGCTGAGCAGACACGAACCACGCAATCAGCAGGCAATAAGCATGGAGCTCAGCAGTGACGAATCATGCTGCTCAACTGGCAATAATCAAGCACGTGACCAGGCAGGAATCACGCAGCTCAGCTGGCAATTGTCAAGCAGATGAGCCGACAGGAATCACGCAGCTCAGATGGCAATTGTCATGCAGATGAGCCGGCAGGAATCACGCAGCTCAGCAGGCCCTGATCACGTGACTCTGCAGGCACTGATCACGTGGCTAATCAAGTCCAGATCACGTGACTGAGCATGCACTGATCACGTGGCTCTCATGCACTGATGACGTGACTGCGCATGCACTGATGACGTGGCTGATCCCGCACTGATCACATGGCTCATCATGCACTGATCACGTGTTTATCAGGCAATGATCAGTGACTGACAGGCGCTGATCATGGGACTGTGCACGCACTGATCACGTGGCTATCATGCACTGATCACGTGACTGCGCATGCACTGATGACGTGGCTGATCCGGCACTGATCATATGGCTCATCATGCACTGATCACGTGTTTATCAGGCAATGATCAGTGACTGACAGGCGCTGATCATGGGACTGTGCACGCACTGATCACGTGGCTATCATGCACTGATCACGTGACTGCGCATGCACTGATGACGTGGCTGTTCGGGCACTGATCACGGGTCTATCAGGCAGTGATCAGTGACTGACAGGCGCTGATCAGGGGACTGTGCACGCACTGATCAGGTGGCTGATCAGGAACTGACCACCTGACTGCGCATGCAGTGATCACGTGGCTGGTCGTTCACTGATCACGTGTTTATCATACGGTGATCACGTGACTGAGAGGCGCGGATCACGTGACTGTGCCGTCAGTGATCACGTGGCTGAGCAGGCACTGATATCGTGACTGAGCGTGCACTGATCATGTGCCGGGAGCCGGGGAGGCATTCCACTCTGGACAAAGGTCATGAGGAAGGAGGCTCGGCATACGCAAGTGCGGGATCGAACCTCAGGAGTCCACCCGGATGTTCTCGAGCATCTCCCCCCCAAAAAAACCAGAGTCTGCCTACTGAATTACTTTGTGCCCTCACCTCTGATTTCACTGGGGGCTGTCCCCCACCACCATCTCGCTCTCTCTGTCAAAGAGTTAACTTACAGCTCCAATTCATAAAGTTCCTTGTCATTCTTCCCTTTAACTTGCAGCTGAGTCTCCATCTGGAGCGCGGAACCCACCACGCTTACTAATTATGCCTGGGCTGCTAAGACCCACTCGAGAAGGTGTCTAGGGTGAGGCACCTTTCGCTATTCGAGAGGGCGCCTGCGGCCTACGTAAGTGGTGCAAACTTCTTGTCTTGAAGTTTGATTGGTCTTCCGCATAAACCAAGCTACTCAGTCTCTTTTCTCCACCGAATTTTCCTACTGAGCTCTCCTCATACTATTATTCTTGACATCTCTGATTAGCATATAAAGAGTCGCCTAGGCCATCTCTCCTTCGAATACCCTGGATCAGTTGGGGCTGGTCCCCGGCAGGTGGCGACCGAACAGGGACCTCAGGAGGCGATACTCAAAGAGCTGAGCAGACACGAACCACGCAATCAGCAGGCAATAAGCATGGAGCTCAGCAGTGACGAATCATGCTGCTCAACTGGCAATAATCAAGCACGTGACCAGGCAGGAATCACGCAGCTCAGCTGGCAATTGTCAAGCAGATGAGCCGACAGGAATCACGCAGCTCAGATGGCAATTGTCATGCAGATGAGCCGGCAGGAATCACGCAGCTCAGCAGGCCCTGATCACGTGACTCTGCAGGCACTGATCACGTGGCTGATCAAGTGCAGATCACGTGACTGAGCATGCACTGATCACGTGGCTATCATGCACTGATGACGTGACTGCGCATGCACTGATGACGTGGCTGATCAGGCACTGATCACATGGCTCATCATGCACTGATCCCGTGTTTATCAGGCAATGATCAGTGACTGACAGGTGCTGATCATGGGACTGTGCACGCACTGATCACGTGGCTATCATGCACTGATCACGTGACTGCGCATGCACTGATGACGTGGCTGTTCGGGCACTGATCACGTGTTTATCAGGCAGTGATCAGTGACTGACAGGCGCTGATCAGGGGACTGTGCACGCACTGATCAGGTGGCTGATCAGGAACTGACCACCTGACTGCGCATGCAGTGATCACGTGGCTGGTCGTTCACTGATCACGTGTTTATCATACGGTGATCACGTGACTGAGAGGCGCTGATCACGTGACTGTGCCGTCAGTGATCACGTGGCTGAGCATGCACTGATATCTTGACTGAGCATGCACTGATCATGTGCCGGGAGCCGGGGAGGCCTTCCACTCTGGACAAAGGTCATGAGGAAGGAGGCTCGGCATACGCAAATGCGGGATCGAGCCTCAGGAGTCCACCCGGATATTCTCGAGCATCTCCCCCCCAAAAAAACCAGAGTCTGCCTACTGTATTGCTTTGTGCTCTCACCTCTGATTTCACTGGGGGCTGTCCCCCACCACCATCTCGCTCTCTCTGTCAAAGAGTTAACTTAGAGCTCCAATTCATAAAGTTCCTTGTCATTCTTCCCTTTAACTTCCAGCTGAGTCTCCATCTGGAGCGCGGAACCCACCACGCTTACTAATTATGCCTGGGCTGCTAAGACCCACTCGAGAAGGTGTCTAGGGTGAGGCACCTTTCGCTATTCGAGAGGGCGCCTGCGGCCTACGTAAGTGGTGCAAACTTCTTGTCTTGAAGTTTGATTGGTCTTCCGCGTAAACCAAGCTACTCAGTCTCTTTTCTCCACCGAATTTTCCTACTGAGCTCTCCTCATACTATTATTCTTGACATCTCTGATTAGCATATAAAGAGTCGCCTAGGCCATCTCTCCTTCGAATACCCTGGATCAGTTGGGGCTGGTCCCCGGCAGGTGGCGACCGAACAGGGACCTCAGGAGGCGATACTCAAAGAGCTGAGCAGACACGAACCACGCAATCAGCAGGCAATAAGCATGGAGCTCAGCAGTGACGAATCATGCTGCTCAACTGGCAATAATCAAGCACGTGACCAGGCAGGAATCACGCAGCTCAGCTGGCAATTGTCAAGCAGATGAGCCGACAGGAATCACGCAGCTCAGATGGCAATTGTCATGCAGATGAGCCGGCAGGAATCACGCAGCTCAGCAGGCCCTGATCACGTGACTCTGCAGGCACTGATCACGTGGCTGATCAAGTACAGATCACGTGACTGAGCATGCACTGATCACGTGGCTATCATGCACTGATGACGTGACTGCGCATGCACTGATGACGTGGCTGATCCGGCACTGATCACATGGCTCATCATGCACTGATCACGTGTTTATCAGGCAATGATCAGTGACTGACAGGCGCTGATCATGGGACTGTGCACGCACTGATCACGTGGCTATCATGCACTGATCACGTGACTGCGCATGCACTGATGACGTGGCTGTTCGGGCACTGATCACGTGTTTATCAGGCAGTGATCAGTGACTGACAGGCGCTGATCAGGGGACTGTGCACGCACTGATCAGGTGGCTGATCAGGAACTGACCACCTGACTGCGCATGCAGTGATCACGTGGCTGGTCGTTCACTGATCACGTGTTTATCATACGGTGATCACGTGACTGAGAGGCGCTGATCACGTGACTGTGCCGTCAGTGATCACGTGGCTGAGCAGGCACTGATATCGTGACTGAGCATGCACTGATCATGTGCCGGGAGCCGGGGAGGCCTTCCACTCTGGACAAAGGTCATGAGGAAGGAGGCTCGGCATACGCAAATGCGGGATCGAGCCTCAGGAGTCCACCCGGATGTTCTCGAGCATCTCCCCCCCAAAAAAACCAGAGTCTGCCTACTGTATTGTTTTGTGCCCTCACCTCTGATTTCACTGGGGGCTGTCCCCCACCACCATCTCGCTCTCTCTGTCAAAGAGTTAACTTACAGCTCCAATTCATAAAGTTCCTTGTCATTCTTCCCTTTAACTTCCAGCTGAGTCTCCATCTGGAGCGCGGAACCCACCACGCTTACTAATTATGCCTGGGCTGCTAAGACCCACTCGAGAAGGTGTCTAGGGTGAGGCACCTTTCGCTATTCGAGAGGGCGCCTGCGGCCTACGTAAGTGGTGCAAACTTCTTGTCTTGAAGTTTGATTGGTCTTCCGCGTAAACCAAGCTACTCAGTCTCTTTTCTCCACCGAATTTTCCTACTGAGCTCTCCTCATACTATTATTCTTGACATCTCTGATTAGCATATAAAGAGTCGCCTAGGCCATCTCTCCTTCGAATACCCTGGATCAGTTGGGGCTGGTCCCCGGCAGGTGGCGACCGAACAGGGACCTCAGGAGGCGATACTCAAAGAGCTGAGCAGACACGAACCACGCAATCAGCAGGCAATAAGCATGGAGCTCAGCAGTGACGAATCATGCTGCTCAACTGGCAATAATCAAGCACGTGACCAGGCAGGAATCACGCAGCTCAGCTGGCAATTGTCAAGCAGATGAGCCGACAGGAATCACGCAGCTCAGATGGCAATTGTCATGCAGATGAGCCGGCAGGAATCACGCAGCTCAGCAGGCCCTGATCACGTGACTCTGCAGGCACTGATCACGTGGCTGATCAAGTCCAGATCACGTGACTGAGCATGCACTGATCACGTGGCTATCATGCACTGATGACGTGACTGCGCATGCACTGATGACGTGGCTGATCCGGCACTGATCACATGGCTCATCATGCACTGATCACGTGTTTATCAGGCAATGATCAGTGACTGACAGGCGCTGATCATGGGACTGTGCACGCACTGATCACGTGGCTATCATGCACTGATCACGTGACTGCGCATGCACTGATGACGTGGCTGTTCGGGCACTGATCACGGGTTTATCAGGCAGTGATCAGTGACTGACAGGCGCTGATCAGGGGACTGTGCACGCACTGATCAGGTGGCTGATCAGGAACTGACCACCTGACTGCGCATGCAGTGATCACGTGGCTGGTCGTTCACTGATCACGTGTTTATCATACGGTGATCACGTGACTGAGAGGCGCTGATCACGTGACTGTGCCGTCAGTGATCACGTGGCTGAGCAGGCACTGATATCGTGACTGAGCATGCACTGATCATGTGCCGGGAGCCGGGGAGGCATTCCACTCTGGACAAAGGTCATGAGGAAGGAGGCTCGGCATACGCAAATGCGGGATCGAGCCTCAGGAGTCCACCCGGATGTTCTCGAGCATCTCCCCCCCAAAAAAACCAGAGTCTGCCTACTGTATTGCTTTGTGCCCTCACCTCTGATTTCACTGGGGGCTGTCCCCCACCACCATCTCGCTCTCTCTGTCAAAGAGTTAACTTACAGCTCCAATTCATAAAGTTCCTTGTCATTCTTCCCTTTAACTTCCAGCTGAGTCTCCATCTGGAGCGCGGAACCCACCACGCTTACTAATTATGCCTGGGCTGCTAAGACCCACTCGAGAAGGTGTCTAGGGTGAGGCACCTTTCGCTATTCGAGAGGGCGCCTGCGGCCTACGTAAGTGGTGCAAACTTCTTGTCTTGAAGTTTGATTGGTCTTCCGCGTAAACCAAGCTACTCAGTCTCTTTTCTCCACCGAATTTCCTACTGAGCTCTCCTCATACTATTATTCTTGACATCTCTGATTAGCATATAAAGAGTCGCCTAGGCCATCTCTCCTTCGAATACCCTGGATCAGTTGGGGCTGGTCCCCGGCAGGTGGCGACCGAACAGGGACCTCAGGAGGCGATACTCAAAGAGCTGAGCAGACACGAACCACGCAATCAGCAGGCAATAAGCATGGAGCTCAGCAGTGACGAATCATGCTGCTCAACTGGCAATAATCAAGCACGTGACCAGGCAGGAATCACGCAGCTCAGCTGGCAATTGTCAAGCAGATGAGCCGACAGGAATCACGCAGCTCAGATGGCAATTGTCATGCAGATGAGCCGGCAAGAATCAGGCAGCTCAGCAGGCCCTGATCACGTGACTCTGCAGGCACTGATCACGTGGCTGATCAAGTACAGATCACGTGACTGAGAATGCACTGATCACGTGGCTATCATGCACTGATGACGTGACTGCGCATGCACTGATGACGTGGCTGATCAGGCACTGATCACATGGCTCATCATGCACTGATCCCGTGTTTATCAGGCAATGATCAGTGACTGACAGGTGCTGATCATGGGACTGTGCACGCACTGATCACGTGGCTATCATGCACTGATCACGTGACTGCGCATGCACTGATGACGTGGCTGTTCGGGCACTGATCACGTGTTTATCAGGCAGTGATCAGTGACTGACAGGCGCTGATCAGGGGACTGTGCACGCACTGATCAGGTGGCTGATCAGGAACTGACCACCTGACTGCGCATGCAGTGATCACGTGGCTGGTCGTTCACTGATCACGTGTTTATCATACGGTGATCACGTGACTGAGAGGCGCTGATCACGTGACTGTGCCGTCAGTGATCACGTGGCTGAGCAGGCACTGATATCGTGACTGAGCATGCACTGATCATGTGCCGGGAGCCGGGGAGGCATTCCACTCTGGACAAAGGTCATGAGGAAGGAGGCTCGGCATACGCAAATGCGGGATCGAGCCTCAGGAGTCCACCCGGATATTCTCGAGCATCTCCCCCCCAAAAAAACCAGAGTCTGCCTACTGTATTGCTTTGTGCTCTCACCTCTGATTTCACTGGGGGCTGTCCCCCACCACCATCTCGCTCTCTCTGTCAAAGAGTTAACTTACAGCTCCAATTCATAAAGTTCCTTGTCATTCTTCCCTTTAACTTCCAGCTGAGTCTCCATCTGGAGCGCGGAACCCACCACGCTTACTAATTATGCCTGGGCTGCTAAGACCCACTCGAGAAGGTGTCTAGGGTGAGGCACCTTTCGCTATTCGAGAGGGCGCCTGCGGCCTACGTAAGTGGTGCAAACTTCTTGTCTTGAAGTTTGATTGGTCTTCCGCGTAAACCAAGCTACTCAGTCTCTTTTCTCCACCGAATTTTCCTACTGAGCTCTCCTCATACTATTATTCTTGACATCTCTGATTAGCATATAAAGAGTCGCCTAGGCCATCTCTCCTTCGAATACCCTGGATCAGTTGGGGCTGGTCCCCGGCAGGTGGCGACCGAACAGGGACCTCAGGAGGCGATACTCAAAGAGCTGAGCAGACACGAACCACGCAATCAGCAGGCAATAAGCATGGAGCTCAGCAGTGACGAATCATGCTGCTCAACTGGCAATAATCAAGCACGTGACCAGGCAGGAATCACGCAGCTCAGCTGGCAATTGTCAAGCAGATGAGCCGACAGGAATCACGCAGCTCAGATGGCAATTGTCATGCAGATGAGCCGGCAGGAATCACGCAGCTCAGCAGGCCCTGATCACGTGACTCTGCAGGCACTGATCACGTGGCTGATCAAGTACAGATCACGTGACTGAGCATGCACTGATCACGTGGCTATCATGCACTGATGACGTGACTGCGCATGCACTGATGACGTGGCTGATCAGGCACTGATCACATGGCTCATCATGCACTGATCCCGTGTTTATCAGGCAATGATCAGTGACTGACAGGCGCTGATCATGGGACTGTGCACGCACTGATCACGTGGCTATCATGCACTGATCACGTGACTGCGCATGCACTGATGACGTGGCTGTTCGGGCACTGATCACGTGTTTATCAGGCAGTGATCAGTGACTGACAGGCGCTGATCAGGGGACTGTGCACGCACTGATCAGGTGGCTGATCAGGAACTGACCACCTGACTGCGCATGCAGTGATCACGTGGCTGGTCGTTCACTGATCACGTGTTTATCATACGGTGATCACGTGACTGAGAGGCGCTGATCACGTGACTGTGCCGTCAGTGATCACGTGGCTGAGCAGGCACTGATATCGTGACTGAGCATGCACTGATCATGTGCCGGGAGCCGGGGAGGCCTTCCACTCTGGACAAAGGTCATGAGGAAGGAGGCTCGGCATACGCAAATGCGGGATCGAGCCTCAGGAGTCCACCCGGATATTCTCGAGCATCTCCCCCCAAAAAACCAGAGTCTGCCTACTGTATTGCTTTGTGCCCTCACCTCTGATTTCACTGGGGGCTGTCCCCCACCACCATCTCGCTCTCTCTGTCAAAGAGTTAACTTACAGCTCCAATTCATAAAGTTCCTTGTCATTCTTCCCTTTAACTTCCAGCTGAGTCTCCATCTGGAGCGCGGAACCCACCACGCTTACTAATTATGCCTGGGCTGCTAAGACCCACTCGAGAAGGTGTCTAGGGTGAGGCACCTTTCGCTATTCGAGAGGGCGCCTGCGGCCTACGTAAGTGGTGCAAACTTCTTGTCTTGAAGTTTGATTGGTCTTCCGCGTAAACCAAGCTACTCAGTCTCTTTTCTCCACCGAATTTTCCTACTGAGCTCTCCTCATACTATTATTCTTGACATCTCTGATTAGCATATAAAGAGTCGCCTAGGCCATCTCTCCTTCGAATACCCTGGATCAGTTGGGGCTGGTCCCCGGCAGGTGGCGACCGAACAGGGACCTCAGGAGGCGATACTCAAAGAGCTGAGCAGACACGAACCACGCAATCAGCAGGCAATAAGCATGGAGCTCAGCAGTGACGAATCATGCTGCTCAACTGGCAATAATCAAGCACGTGACCAGGCAGGAATCACGCAGCTCAGCTGGCAATTGTCAAGCAGATGAGCCGACAGGAATCACGCAGCTCAGATGGCAATTGTCATGCAGATGAGCCGGCAGGAATCACGCAGCTCAGCAGGCCCTGATCACGTGACTCTGCAGGCACTGATCACGTGGCTGATCAAGTACAGATCACGTGACTGAGCATGCACTGATCACGTGGCTATCATGCACTGATGACGTGACTGCGCATGCACTGATGACGTGGCTGATCCGGCACTGATCACATGGCTCATCATGCACTGATCCCGCTGTTTATCAGGCAATGATCAGTGACTGACAGGCGCTGATCATGGGACTGTGCACGCACTGATCACGTGGCTATCATGCACTGATCACGTGACTGCGCATGCACTGATGACGTGGCTGTTGCGGGCACTGATCACGGTTTATCAGGCAGTGATCAGTGACTGACAGGGCGCTGATCAGGGGACTGTGCACGCACTGATCAGGTGGCTGATCAGGAACAGACCACGCTGACTGCGCATGCAGTGATCACGTGGCTGGTCGTTCACTGATCACGTGTTTATCATCCGGTGACACGTGACTGAGAAGGCGGCTGATCACGTGAC
>NW_020190810.1:0-5923 GCF_002263795.3 Bos taurus | reverse complement strand
GGTGTCCGCGGGGCTCAGCTGGCGAGTGTCAGGCAGATGAGCGGGCAGGTGTGGCGCGGCTCAGCTGGCGAGTATCAGGCAGATAGCCGGCAGGTGTCGCGCGGCTCAGCTGGCGAGTATCAGGCAGATGAGCCGGCAGGTGTCCTGAGCGGCTCATCTGGCGAGTATCAGGCAGATGAGGCGGGCACGTGTCGCGCGGCTCTGGTGGCGAGGTATCAGTCTGATGAGCGGCAGGAGTCACGCGGCTCCGTTGGCGAGTATCAATCAGATGGGCAGGAAGGTGTGGCGCGACTCAGCTGGCGATCTATCAGGCAGATTGAGCCGGCAGTTTGTTGCGCGGCTCAGCTGGTGAGGTATCAGGCAGATGAGCGGGCAGGTGTCGCGCGGCTCAGTGGCGAGTATCAGGCAGATGACCTGGCAGGTGTGCGCGACTCAGCTGGCGAGTATCAGGCAGATGAGCCGGCAGTTGTCGCGCGGCTCTGCTGGCGAGTATAAGGCAGATGAGCCGGCAGGTGTCGCGCGGCTCAGCTGGCGAGATATCAGGGCATTATGAGCGGGCAGGTGTCGCGCGGCTCAGCTGGCGAGTATCAGGCAGACATGAGCGGGCAGGTGATCGCGCGGCTCCGTTGCGAGTATCAGGCAGATGAGCGGGCAGTCGCGCGGCTCCGTGGCGCGTATCAGGGCAGTATGAGCGGCAGGTGTCCGGCGGGCTCGGTGGCGAGTATCAGGCAGATGAGCGGGCAGGTGTCGCGCGGCTCAGCTGGCGAGTATCAGGCAGATGAGCGGGCAGGTGTCGCGCGGCTCAGCTGGCGAGTATCAGGCAGATGAGCGAGCAGGTGTCGCGCGGCTCACCTATCGAGTATCAGGCAGATGAGCAGGCAGGTGTCGCGTGGCTCAGCTGGCGAGGATCAGGCAGATGAGCGGGCAGGTGTCGCGCGGCTCAGCTGGCAAGTATCAGGCAGATGAGCGGGCAGGTGTCGCGCGGCTCAGCTGGCGAGTATCAGGCAGATGAGCGGGCAGGTGTCGCGCGGCTCAGCTGGCGAGTATCAGGCAGATGAGCGGGCAGGTGTCGCGCGGCTCAGCTGCGAGTATCAGGCAGATGAGCGGGCAGGTGTCGCGCGGCTCAGCTGGCGGTATCAGGCAGATGAGCGGGCAGGTGTCGCGCGGCTCAGCTGGCGAGTATCAGGCAGATGAGCGGGCAGGTGTCGCGCGGCTCAGCTGGCGAGTATCAGGCAGATGAGCGGGCAGGTGTCGCGCGGCTCAGCTGGCGAGTATCAGGCAGATGAGCGGGCAGGTGTCGGCGGCTCGCTGGGGCGCTAGGTATCAGGGCAGATGATGCGGGCAAAGGTGTCGCGCGGCTCAGCTGGCGAGTATCAGGCAGATGAGCGGGCAGGTGTCGCGCGGCTCAGCTGGCGAGTATCAGGCAGATGAGCGGGGCAGGTGTCGCGCGGCTCAGCTGGCGAGTATCAGGCAGATGAGCGGGCAGGTGTCGCGCGGCTCAGCTGGCGAGTATCAGGCAGATGAATCGGGCAGGTCGCGCGGCTCCGCTGGCCGATTATCAGGCAGATGAGCGGCTGCAGTGTGTCTGCGCGGCTCAGCTGGCGAGTATCAGGCAGATGAGCCGGCCAGGTGTCGCGCCGGCTCAGCTGGCGAGGTATCAGGCAGATGAGGCGGGCAGAGTGTCGCGCGGCTCAGCTGGCGAGTATCAGGCAGATGAGCGGGCAGGTATAGCGCGGACCAGCTGGCGTATATCAGGCAGATGAGCGGGCAGGTTCGCGGGGCTCAGCTGGCGAGTATCAGGCAGATTAGCGCGCAGGTGTCGCGGGGCTCTGCTGGCGAAGTTATCAGACAGATGAGCGGGCAGTTGTCGTGACAGCCTCATTGGCGAGTATCAGGGCAGATGAGCGGGCGGAGTCGCGCGGCTCCGTGGCGCGTATCAGGCAGTGAGCGGGCAGGTGTCGCGCGGCTCAGCTGGCGAGTATCAGGCAGATGAGCGGGCAGGTGTCGCGCGGCTCAGCTGGCGACGTTAATCAGGCAGATGAGCGGGCAGGGTGTCGCGCGGCTCAGCTGGCGAGTATCAGGCTGATGAGCGGGCAGGTGTCGTGGCTCAGCTGGCGAGTATCCAGGCTGATGAGCAGGCAGGTGTCGCGTGGCTCAGCTGGCGATTATTAGGCAGAATGAGCGGGCAAGTGTTCCCGGGGCGTGAGTTGCGCGAGTATCAGGCAGATGAAGAGGCAGTTGTTCCCGCGGCTCCTTAGCGAGTATCAAGCAGATGAGCAGGGCAGGTGTCGCGCGGCTACGCTGGCGAGTAATCAGGCAGAATGAGCAGGCAGGTGTCACTCGGCTCCGATGCCGAGTATCAGGCAGATGAGCTGGCAGAGGTCGCGGCTCCGTTGGCGCGTATCAGGCAGATGAGAGGGCAGGTGTCACGTGGCTCAGCTGGCGAGTATCAGGCAGATGAGCGGGCAGGTGTCGCGGGGCTCAGCTGGCGAGTATCAGGCAGATGAGCAGGCAGGTGTCGCGGGGCTCAGCTTGGCGAGTATCAGGCAGAATGAGCAGGCAGGTGTCGCGCGGGCTTTCAGCTGACGAATATCAGGCTGATGAGGCGAGGCAGGTTGTCGCGGGGCTCAGCTGGCGATTATTCAGGCCGATGAGCGGGCAAGCTGTCGCGGGGCTCAGCTGCGAGTATCAGGGCAGCATGAGCAGGCAGGTGTCGCGCGGCTACGCTGGCGAGTATCAGGCAGATGAGCGGGCAGGTGTCGCGGGGCTCAGCTGGCGAGTATCAGGCAGATGAGCAGGCAGGTGTCGCGCAGCTCATCTGGCGAGTATCAGGCAATATGAGCCTGGCAGGTGTCCGCCGCGGACTTCAGCTGGCGAGTATAGCATTGGGCTGATGAAGAGCGGGCAGGTGGTCGCGGGGCCTCAGCTCGCGAGTCAATCAGCGCTGATGAGCGAGCAACGTGTCGCGGGCCTCAGCCTGGCGGAGTATCAGGGCCTGGATGAGGCGGCAGGTTTCGCGGGGCTCAGCTGGCGTAGTATGCAGGCTGACCCTGAGCAGGCAGGTGGTCGCGCGGCTCAGCTTGGCGAGGTATCCGAGGCTTGATGGATGCAAGGCAGGTGTTCCGCGGGGCTCAGCTGGCGATTATTAGGCAGATGAGCGGGCAAGTGTCGCGGGGCTCAGCTGGCGAGTATCAGGCAGCATGAGGCAGGGCAGGGTGTCGGCGCGGCTACGCTGGCGAAGTCATCAGGCAGATGAGCAGGCATGTCGCGTGGCTCCCCGCTGGCGATATCGCAGTATGAGCAGGCAGGTGTCGCGCAGCTCCGTTGCCGAGTATCAGGCAGATGAGCGGGCAGAGGGTCGCGCGGCTCTGCTGGCGTGTATTCAGGCAGATGAGCGGGCAGGGTCTTCGCCGCGCCTCAGCTGGCGAGTATCAGGCTGATGAGCTGGGCAGGTGTCGCGGGGGCCTCAGTTCCGAGTATCAGGCTGAGGAGCGAGCAGGTGTCACGGGGCTCAGCTGCGCGAGTATCAGGGCTGATGAGCGGGCGGGTGTCGCCGGGGCTCAGCTGGCGAGTATCAGGCTGATGAGCAGGCAGGTGTCGCGCGGCTGAGCTTGGCGAGTATCAGGCTGATGAGCGGCAGGTGTCGCGGAGCTCAGCTGGGCGATTATAGGCAGATGAGCGGGCAGTGTCGCGGGGCTCAGCTGGCGAGTATCAGGCAGATGGCAGGCAGGTGTCGCGCGGGCCTACCGTTGGCGAGTATCAGGCAGATGGCAGGCAGGTGTCGCGTGGCTCCGCTGGCGAGTATCAGGCAGATGAGCGGGCAGGTGTCGCTCGGCTCCGTTGCCGAGTATCACGGCAGATGAGCGGCAGAGGTCGCGCGGCTCGTTGGCGCGTATCAGGCAGATGAGCGGGCAGGTGTCGCGCGGCTCTGCTGGCGAGTATCAGCAGATGAAGCAAGGCGGTGTCGCGGGGCTCAGCTGGCGAGTATCAGGAAGAGATGAGGCAAGCAGCGAGTATTCGCGCCGGCTCCGTCTGGCCAGAGTATCAGTCTGTATGACGCGGGCAGGGTTGTCGCCGGGGCTCTCAGCCTGGCGAGTATCAAGCAGATGAGCAGGCCAGGGTGTGGCGCGATTTCAAGCTGGCCGAGTATCAGGCAGAATGGCCCGGCAGTTTGTCCGCGCGGCTCAGCTGTGAAACGGATTTATCAGGCAGGATGAGCGACAGGTGTCCGCTGCGGCCTCCAGGCTGGGCTGGCGTATCAGGCAGCATGACCCCGGCATGGTGTGGCGCGTTCTCAGTGCCGCGAGTATCAGGCAGATGAGCCGGCCAGTTTGTACGGGCTCAGCTGGCCGGCAGTATCAGGCACATGAAAGCGGGCAGGTGTCGCGCGCTCAGCTGGCGAGTATACAGGCAGATGAGGCGGGCCAGGTGTCGCGCGGCTCAGCTGGCGAGTATCAGGCAGATGAGCGGGCAGGTGTCGCGCGGCTCAGCTGGCGAGTATCAGGCAGATGAGCGGGCAGGTGTCGCGCGGCTCAGCTGGCGAGTATCAGGCAGATGAGCGGCAGGTGTCGCGCGGCCTCCGCTGGCGAGATCACGCAAATGAGCGGGCAGGTGTCGCTGCGGCCTCAGCTGGCGAGTATCAGCAGATGACGGCAGGTGTCGCGCGGCTCCATTGGCCGTATCAGGCAGATAGCGCGCAGTGTCGCGCGGCTTCTCTGCTGGCGAGTATCAGCAGATGAGCAGGCAGGGTCGCGCGGCTCACTGGCGAGTAGTCAGGCAGATGAGCAGGCAGTGTCGGGGCTCAGCTGGCAGTATCAGGAAGAAGGCAAGCAGGCGTCGCGCAGGCTCCGCTGGCGAGTATCAGGCCAGATGAGCGGGCAGGAGTCCGAGGCTCCGTTGCGGAGTATCAATCAGATGGCAGGCAGGTGTGACCGCGACTCAGCTTGGCGGTATCAGGCGAGATGAGCTGGCAGTTGTCTGCCGCGGCTCAGCTGTCGAGATCAGGATCAGTATTGAGCGGGGCACGGTGTCGCTGCGGCTTCAGCTGCGCGAGTATTCAGGCAGATTTGAGCCGGCAGGTGTCGGCGTCGGCTCAGTGGCGAGTTATCAGGCAGATGAAGCTGGTCAGGTTGTCGCGCGGCGTCAGCTTGCGCGAGTATCAGGCAGGATGAGCGGGCAGGTGTCGCGCGAGCCTCAGCTGGCGAGTATCAGGCAGGATGAGCGGGCAGGTGTCGCGCGGCTCAGCTGGCGAGTCATCAGGCAGGATGAGCGGGCAGGTGTGCATCGGGGCTCAGCTGGCGATATCAGGCAGATGAGCGGGCAGGTGTTCACGCCGCCGGTCTCAGCTGGCGCGAGCTATCAGGCAGATTGAGCGGAGGTGTCGCGGGGCTCAGCTGGCGGTATCAGGAAGATGGAGAAGCAGGTGTCGCTGGCTCCGCTGGGAAGTATCAGTCTGATGAGCGGGCGGGTCCGCGGCTCCGTTGGCGAGGTATCAGCAGATGAGCAGGCAGGGTGTGCGCGATTTCAGCTGGCGAGTATCAGGCAGATGAGCCGGCAGTTGGTCGCCCGCTCAGCTGGCGAGTATCAGGCAGTATGAGCGAGCCAGGTGTCGTGCGGCTCAGCTGGCGAGTTCAGAGAGATGACCAGGCAGGTGCTCGCGGGGCTCAGCTGGCGAGTATCAGGCAGATTAGCGGGCTGGTGTCGCGGGGCTCAGCTGGCGAATATCACCCAGATGAGCGGGCAGGTGTCGCGCGGGCTCAGCTGGCGAGTATCAGGCAGATGAGGCGGGCAGGTGTCGGCGGGGCTCAGCTGGCGAGTATCAGGCAGATGAGCGGGCAGGTGTGCGCGGGGCTCAGCTGGCGAATATCACCCAGATGAGCGGGCAGGTGTCACTGGGCTCAGCTGGCGATTATCAGGCAGATGA
>NW_020190809.1:0-21556 GCF_002263795.3 Bos taurus | reverse complement strand
TATGATCAGCCACGTGGTCAGTGCAGGATACCATGTGAACAGTGTATGATCAGTCACGTGATCCGTGCATGATCGGCCACGGGTTCAGTGCATGATAGCCATGTTATCAGTGCATGATAGCTAAGTGATCAGTGCATGATCAGCCATGTAGTCAGTGCATGATCAGCCACGTGATCACTGTATGATCAGCAACATGATCAGTGCATGAACAGTCACATGACCATTGTATGATCAGCTTCGTGATCAGTAACATGATCAGCCACGTCATCAGTGCATGATCAGCCATGTGATCAGTGCATGCACAGTCACGTGATCAGTGTATGATCAGCTTCGTGATCAGTGCATGATCAGCCACGTGATCAGTGCATATCGTGATCAGTTGATCAGCCGTGATCAGTGCATGATCAGCCACGTGATTAGTGCATGCACAGTAACGTGATCAGTGAATGATCAGCTTCGTGATCAGTGCATGATCAGCCACGTGATCAGTGCATGATCAGCCATGTGATCAGTGCATGCACAGTCACGTGATCAGTGTATGATCAGCTTCGTGATCAGTGCATGATCGGCCACGTGATCAGTGCATGATCAGGCACATGATCAGGGTATGATCAGCCACGTGATCACTGCATGATAGCCACGTGACTAGTGTATGATCAGTCACGTGATCAGTGCTTGATCAGCCATGGGATCAGTGCATGAGCAGCCACGTGATCAGTGCATGCACAGTCACGTGTTCAGTGTATGATCAGCTTCATGATCAGTGCATGATCAGCCATGTGATCAGTGCATGCATGGTCCCATGATCAGTGTATGATCAGCTTCGTCTTCAGTGCATGATCAGCCACATGATCAGTGCATGATCAGTTACGTGAAGAGTGAATAATCAGTCCCGTGATCAGTGTATGATAGCCAGATTTTCAGTGCATGATCAGCCACGTGATCAGTGCATGATCAGCCATGTGATCAGTGCATGCACAGTCATGTGAACAGTGTATGATCAGCCTCGTGATCAGTGCATGATCAGCCATGTGATCAGTGCATGATCAGCCACGTGAACAGTTTATGATCAGCCACGTGGTCAGTGCATGATACCATGTGAACAGTGTATGATCAGTCACGTGATCCGTGCATGATCGGCCACGGGTTCAGTGCATGATAGCCATGTTATCAGTGCATGATAGCTAAGTGATCAGTGCATGATCAGCCATGTAGTCAGTGCATGATCAGCCACGTGATCACTGTATGATCAGCAACATGATCAGTGCATGAACAGTCACATGACCATTGTATGATCAGCTTCGTGATCAGTACATGATCAGCCACGTCATCAGTGCATGATCAGGCACGTGATCATTGCATGAACAGTCACCTGATCAGTGCATGATCAGGCACGGGATCAGTGCATGGTCAGGCTCTTGACCAGTGCATGATCAGTCACGTGATCAGTGTATGATCAGCCACGTGATCAGTGCATGATAACCACGTGACTAGTGCATGATAGCTACGTGATCAGTGCATGATCAAGCACGTGATCAGTGCATGATCTGTCACCTGATCAGTGCATGATCAGGCACGGGATCAGTGCATGATCAGGCTCGTCATCAGTGCATGATCAGTCACGTGATCAGTCCATAATCAGCCACGGGATCAGTGCATGATAGCCATGTGATCAGTACATGATAGCTACGTGATCTGTGCATGATCAGCCATGTAATCAGTGAATCATCAGCCACTTGATCAGTGTATGATCAGCCACGTGTTCAGTGCATGATGGCCAAGTGATCAATGCATGATAGCTAAGTGATCAGTGCAGGCTCAGTCACATGAGCAGTCATGATCATCCAAGTGATCAGTGCATGATAGCCACGTGATCATTGCCTACAATTACGTGATCAGTGCTTATGCAGTTACGTGATCAGAGCATTAGAGCCACGTGATCAGTTCTTGATTAGGCATATGATCAGCACCATTGAGACACGAGATCACTGCATGCTAAGTCATGTGATCAGTTCATGATCAGCCAGGTGATTAGTGCATGATCAGCCACGTGATAAATGCATGATAATCCATGTGATTCTTGCATGCACAATCAAGTGATCAGTGCATGATAGCCAATAGATCTGTGCATGATCAGTCAGATGATCAGTGTATGATCAGCTTAGTGATCACTGCATGATCAGCCACGTGATCAGTGCATGATCAGGCACGTGATCAGTGTTTGATCAGCCACATGAACAGTGCAAGATCAGCCAAGTGATCAGTGCATGCACAGTCACGTAATCAGTGTATGATCAGCTTCGTGATCAGTGCAAGATGGGTCAAGTGATCAGTGCATGATCACGCACTAGTGTTCAGTGCATTATCAGTAAGGTGATCAGTGTATGACCAGACACGTGATGAGTGCATGAACAGCCTCATGATCAGTGTATGATCAGCCGCCGTGATCAGTGCATGATCAGCCACGTGATCAGTGCGATGGATCAGGCACGTGATCAGTGTATGATCAACCAAGTGATCAGTGTATGATCAGCTTCGTGATCAGTGCATGTTCAGCCACGTGATCAGTGCATGATAAGGCACGTGATCAGTGCATGCACAGTCACGTGATCAGTGTATGATCAGCTTCGTGATCAGTGCATGATCAGGCATGTGAAGAGTGCAATATCAGCCACGTGATCAGTGCATGATCTCCCAAGTGATCAGTGCATGATCAGACACGTGATGAGTGCATGCACAGTCACGTGATCAGTGTATGATCAGCTTCGTGATCAGTGCATTGATCAGCCGCGTAATTCAGTGCATGATCAGGCACGTCATCAGTGCATGATTAGTCACATGATAAGTGCATGATCAGACACGTGATCAGTTTCTGATTCAGGCATTGTGATCAGTGCATGATCAGTCACATGATCAGTGTATGATCAGCCTCGTGATTAGTGCATGAAGCCACGCTACCCTGCATGATCAGTCATTGTGATCATTGCATGATGAGCACGCGATAAGTGCATGATAGCCATGTTATCAGATGATGATAGCTACGTGATCAGTTCTTATGATCAGCCATGTAATCAGTGCATGATCAGCCACGTGAAACACTGTATGATCAGCCACGTTGATCAGTGCATGATCAGCAAGTGATCAGTGCATGATAACCACCTGACTAGTGCATAATAGCTACGTGATCGTGCATGATCAGGCACGGTGATCAGTGCATGATCATTCAACCTGATCAGTGTATGATCAGGCTCGTGATTAGTGAATGATCAGTCCCGTGATCAGTCCATAATCATCCATGGGATCAGTGCATGATAGCCATGTGATCAGTGCATGAAAGCTACGTGATCTGTGCATGATCAGCCATGTAATCAGTGAAAGATCAGCCACTTGATCAGTGTATGATCAGCCACGTGTTCAGTGCATGATGGCCAAGTGATACATGCATGATAGCTAAGTGATCAGTGCAAGCTCAGTCACATGAGCAGTGTATGAACATCCACGTGATCAGTGCATGATAGCCACGTGATCATTGCCTACAATTACGTGATCAGTGGCAATGTGCAGTCACGTGATCATTGCACGATAGCCACGTGATCAGTGAATGATCAGTCACGTGATCAGAAACGTGATCAGTGTGTGATCATCCACATGATGAGTGCATGTGCAGTTACGTGATCAGAGCATTAGAGCCACGTGATCAGTTCTTGATTAGGCATATGATCAGCACGCATTGAGACACGAGATCACTGCATGCTAAGTCACATGATCAGTTCATTGATCAGCCACTTGTTGATTAGTGCATGATCAGCCACGTGATAAATGCATGATCATCCCATGTGATTCTTGCATGCACAATCAAGTGATCAGTGCATGATAGCCAAGAGATCTGTATGATAAGTCAGGTGATCAGTGTATGATCAGCCACCGTGATCAAGGCATGATAGCCAGGTGACCATCACATGATTAATCAGTGCATGATCAGTCACGTGATCAGTGTATGATCAGCTTAGTGATCAGTGCAATGATCAGCCACGTGATCAGTACATGATCAGGCACGTGATCAGTGTAAGATCAGCCACGTGATCAGTGCATGATAGCCACGTGACCCCTGCATGATCAATTACGTGATCACTGCATGATGAGCCATGGGATCAGTGCATGCACAGTCACGTGATCAGTGTATGATCAGCTTCGTGATCATTTCATGGTCAGCCACGTGATCAGTGCATGATCAGCCATGTGATCATTGCATGTTCAGCCACGTAATCAGTGCATGAACAGTCATGTGATCAGTGTATGATCAGCTTCGTCATCAGTGCAAGGTCACCACGTGATCATGCATGATCAGCACGTGAAAGTGCATGATCAGTCACGTAATCAGTGTATGATAGCAAGGTTATCAATGCATGATCAGCCAGGGATCAGTGCATGATGAGCACGTGTCAGTGCATCACAGTCACGTGATCAGTGTATATCAGCTTCGTGATGAGTGCATATCAGCCACGTGATCAGTGCATGATCAGCCACGTGATAAGTGATGTGCATGTCGGATCAGTGTATGATCAGTTCATGATCAGTGCATAATCAGCACGTGATCAGTGCATGTGCATTCGTGATCAGTGTATGATCTGGTACGTGATCTGTGCATGATCAGCCACGTGATTAATGCTGATCAGCCTTGTATCAGTGCATGCACAGTCACGTGATCAGTGCATGATCAGCCACGTGAACAGTGCATGATCAGCCTTGGGATCAGTGCATGCACAGTACGTGATCAGTGTACGATCACCTCGTGATAGATCATGCTCAGCCACGTGATCAGTGTATGATCAACCACTTGATCAGTGCATGATCAGCCACATGAACAGTGCAAGATCAGCCAAGTGATCAGTGCATGCACAGTCATGTAATCAGTGTATGATCAGCTTCGTGATCAGTGCATGATGGGTCACGTGATCAGTGCATGATCACGCACGTGTTCAGTGCATTATCATTAAG
Source organism: Bos taurus (assembly GCF_002263795.3). Taxonomy (NCBI): domain Eukaryota; kingdom Metazoa; phylum Chordata; class Mammalia; order Artiodactyla; family Bovidae; genus Bos; species Bos taurus. The sequence continues at coordinate 16,558 of NW_020190809.1, read as the reverse complement.
TTGATCAGTGTATGATCAGACACGTGATGAGTGCTATGACAGCGGCCCTCATGATCAGTGTCTGAATCACCGGCGTGATCAGTGCATGATCCGTAACGTGATTAGTGCATGATGCAGTCACGTATATCAGCTGTAATGATCACCCATGTGATCAGTGCATGATCTCCCAGGTGATCAGTGCATGATCAGCCACGTGATCCAGTGCATGGTCAGGCACGTGCAAGAGTGCATAATCAGTCACTTGATCAGTTGTAATGATAGCCCAGGTTATCAGCACATGATCATCCACGTGATCAGTGCATGATCAGCCATGTGATCAGTGCATGCACAGTCACGTGATCAGAGTATGATCAGCTTCGTGATCAGTGCATGATCAGCCACGTGATCAGTGCATGATAGCCATGTGATCAGTGCATGCACAGTCACGTGATCAGTGTATGATCAGCTTTCGTGATCAGTGCATGATCAGCCACGTGATCAGTGCATGATCAGCCACGTGATTAGTGCATGCACAGTAACGTGGTCAGTGAATGATCAGCTTCGTGATCAGTGCATGATCAGCCACGTGATCAGTGCATGATCAGCCATGTGATCAGTGGCATGCACAGTCACGTGATCAGTGTGATGAGCAGCTTCGTGATCAGTGCATGATCGGCCACGTGATCAGTGCATGATCAGGCACATGATCAGGGTATGATCAGCCACGTGATCACTGCATGAATAGCCACGTGACTAGTGTATGATCAGTCACGTGATCAGTGCTTGATCAGCCCATGGATCAGTGCATGAGCAGCCACGTGATCAGTGCATGCACAGTCACGTGTTCAGTGTATGATCAGCTTCATGATCAGTGCATGATCAGCCATGTGATCAGTGCATGCATGGTCCCATGATCAGTGTATGATCAGCTTCGTCTTCAGTGCCATGATCAGCCACATGATCAGTGCATGATCAGTTACGTGAAGAAGTGAATAATCAGTCCCCGGTGATCAGTGTATGATAGCCAGATTTTCAGTGCATGATCAGCCACGTGATCAGTGCAATTGATCAGCCATGTGATCAGTGCATGCACAGTCACGTGAAACAGTGTATGATCAGCCTCGTGATCAGTGCATGATCAGCCATGTGATCAGTGCATGATCAGGCACGTGATCAGTTTATGATCAGCCACGTGGTCAGTGCATGATACCATGTGAACAGTGTATGATCAGTCACGTGATCCGTGCATGATCGGCCACGGGTTCAGTGCATGATAGCCATGTTATCAGTGCATGAAAGCTAAGTGATCAGTGCATGATCAGCCATGTAGTCAGTGCATGATCAGCCACGTGATCACTGTATGATCAGCAACATGATCAGTGGCATGAACAGTCACATGACCATTGTATGATCAGCTTCGTGATCAGTACATGATCAGCCACGTCATCAGTGCATGATCAGGCACGTGATCATTGCATGAACAGTCACCTGATCAGTGCATGATCAGGCACGGGATCAGTGCATGGGTCAGGCTCTTGACCAGTGCATGATCAGTCACGTGATCAGTGTATGATCAGCCACGTGATCAGTGCATGATAACCACGTGACTAGTGCATGATAGCTACGTGATCAGTGCATGATGCAGGCACGTGATCAGTTGCATGATCTGTCACCTGATCAGTGCATGATCAGGCACGGGATCAGTGCATGATCAGGCTCGTGATCAGTGCATGATCAGTCATGTGATCAGTCCATAATCAAGCCACGGGATCAGTGCATGATAAGCCATGTGATCAGTACATGATAGCTACGTGATCTGTGCATGATCAGCCATGTAATCAGTGAATCATCAGCCACTTGATCAGTGTAATGATCAGCCACGTGTTCAGTGCATGATGGCCAAGTGATCAATGCATGATAGCTAAGTGATCAGTGCAGGCTCAGTCACATGAGCAGTCATGATCATCCACGTGATCAGTGCATGATAGCCACGTGATCATTGCCTACAATTACGTGATCAGTGCTTATGCAGTTACGTGATCAGAGCATTAGAGCCACGTGATCAGTTCTTGATTAGGCATATGATCAGCACAATTGAGACACGAGATCACTGCATGGCTAAGTCATGTGAATCAGTTCATGATCAGCCATGTGATTAGTGCATGATCAGCCACGTGATAAATGCATGAAATCCATGTGATTCTTGCATGCACAATCAAGTGATCAGTGCATTGATAGCCAATAGATCTGTGCATGATCAGTCAGATGATCAGTGTATGATCAGCTTAGTGATCACTGCATGATCAGCCACGTGATCAGTGGCATGATCAGGCACGTGATCAGTGTTTGATCAGCCACGTGAACAGTGCAAGATCAGCCAAGTGATCAGTGCATGCACAGTCACGTAATCAGTGTATGATCAGCTTCGTGATCAGTGCAAGATGGGTCAAGTGATCAGTGCATGATCACCGCACGTGTTCAGTGCATTATCAGTAAGGTGATCAGTGTATGACGAGACACGTGATGAGTGCATGAACAGCCCTCATGATCAGTGTATGATCAGCCACGTGATCAGTGCATGATCAGCCACGTGATCAGTGCATGATCAGGCACGTGATCAGTGTATGATAAGCCAAGTGATCAGTGTATGATCAGCTTCGTGATCAGTGCATGGTCAGCCACGTGATCAGTGCATGATAAGGCACGTGATCAGTGCATGCACAGTCACGTGATCAGTGTATGATCAGCTCGTGATCAGTGCATGATCAGCCACGTGATCAGTGTATGTTCAGACACGTGATCAGTACATGCACAGTCACGTGATCATTGTATCATCAGCTTCATGATCAGTGCATGATCAGCCACGTCATCATTGTATGTTCAGCTACGTGATCAGTGCATGCACAGTCACGTGATCAGTGTATGATCAGCTTCGTGATCAGTGCATGATCAGGCATGTGAAGAGTGCAATATCAGCCCACGTGATCAGTGCATGATCTCCCAAGTGATCAGTGCATGATCAGACACGTGATGAGTGCATGATCAGCCACGTGATCATTGCATGTTCAGCCACATGATCAGTGCATGCAGAGTCACGTGATCAGTGTATGATCAGCTTCGTGATCAGTGCATGATCAGCCGCGTGATCAGTGCATAATCAGGCACGTCATCAGTGCATGATTAGTCACGTGATAAGTGCATGATCAGATACGTGATCAGTTCTTGATCAGGCATGTGATCAGTGCATGATCAGTCACATGATCAGTGTATGATCAGCCTCGTGATTAGTGCATGAAAGCCACGCTACCCCTGCATGATCAGTCATGTGATCATTGCATGATGAGCCACGCGATAAGTGCATGATAGCCATGTTATCAGTGCATGATAGCTACGTGATCAGTTCATGATCAGCCATGTAATCAGTGCATGATCAGCCACGTGAACACTGTATGATCAGCCACGTGATCAGTGCATGATCAGCCATGTGATCAGTGCATGCACAGTCACGTGATCAGTGTATGATCAGCTTCGTGATCAGTGCATGATCAGCCCCGTGATCAGTGCATGATCAGCCACGTGATTAGTGCATGCACAGTAACGTGATCAGTGAATGATCAGCTTCGTGATCAGTGGCATGATCAGCCACGTGATCAGTGGCATGATCAGCCATGTGATCAGTGCATGCACAGTCACGTGATCAGTGTATGATCAGCTTCGTGATCAGTGCATGATCAGGCACATGATCAGGGTATGATCAGCCACGTGATCACTGCATGATAGCCACGTGACTAGTGTATGATCCGTCACGTGATCAGTGCTTGATCAGCCATGGGATCAGTGCATGAGCAGCCACGTGATCAGTGCATGCACAGTCACGTGTTCAGTGTATGATCAGCTTCATGATCAGTGCATGATCAGCCATGTGATCAGTGCATGCATGTTTCCATGATCAGTGTATGTTCAGCTTCGTCTTCAGTGCATGATCAGCCACATGATCAGTGCATGATCAGGTACGTGAAGAGTGCATAATCAGTCCCGTGATCAGTGTATGATAGCCAGATTTTCAGTGCATGATCAGCCACGTGATCAGTGCATGATCAGCCATGTGATCAGTGCATGCACAGTCACGTGATCAGTGTATGATCAGCTTCGTGATCAGTGCATGATCAGGCATGTGAAGAGTGCAATATCAGCCACGTGATCAGTGCATGATCTCCCAAGTGATCAGTGCATGATCAGACACGTGATGAGTGCATGCACAGTCACGTGATCAGTGTATGATCAACTTCGTGATCAGTGCATGATCAGCCGCGTAATCAGTGCATGATCAGGCACGTCATCAGTGCATGATTAGTCACATGATAAGTGCATGATCAGACACGTGATCAGTTCTTGATCAGGCATGTGATCAGTGCATGATCAGTCACATGATCAGTGTATGATCAGCCTCGTGATTAGTGCATGAAAGCCACGCTACCCTGCATGATCAGTCATGTGATCATTGCATGATGAGCCACGCGATAAGTGCATGATAGCCATGTTATCAGTGCATGATAGCTACGTGATCAGTTCATGATCAGCCATGTAATCAGTGCATGATCAGCCACGTGAACACTGTATGATCAGCCACGTGATCAGTGCATGATCAGCCAAGTGATCAGTGCATGATAACCACCTGACTAGTGCATAATAGCTACGTGATCAGTGCATGATCAGGCACGTGATCAGTGCACGATCATTCACCTGATCAGTGTATGATCAGGCTCGTGATCAGTGAATGATCAGTCCCGTGATCAGTCCATAATCATCCATGGGATCAGTGCATGATAGCCATGTGATCAGTGCATGAAAGCTACGTGATCTGTGCATGATCAGCCATGTAATCAGTGAAAGATCAGCCACTTGATCAGTGTATGATCAGCCACGTGTTCAGTGCATGATGGCAAGTGATCAATGCATGATAGCTAAGTGATCAGTGCAAGCTCAGTCACATGAGCAGTGTATGAACATCCACCGTGATCAGTGCATGATAGCCACGTGATCATTGCCTACAATTACGTGATCAGTGCATGTGCAGTCACGTGATCATTGCATGATAGCCACGTGATCAGTGAATGATCAGTCACGTGATCAGAAACGTGATCAGTGTGTGATCATCCACATGATGAGTGCATGCGCAGTTACGTGATCAGAGCATTAGAGCCACGTGATCAGTTCTTGATTAGGCATATGATCAGCACCATTGAGACACGAGATCACTGCATGCTAAGTCACATGATCAGTTCATGATCAGCCATGTGATTAGTGCATGATCAGCCACGTGATAAATGCATGATCATCCATGTGATTCTTGCATGCACAATCAAGTGATCAGTGCATGATAGCCAAGAGATCTGTATGATAGTCAGGTGATCAGTGTATGATCAGCCACGTGATCAAGGCATGATAGCCAGGTGACCATCACATGATTAATCAGTGCATGATCAGTCACGTGATCAGTGTATGATCAGCTTAGTGATCAGTGCATGATCAGCCACGTGATCAGTACATGATCAGGCACGTGATCAGTGTAAGATCAGCCACGTGATCAGTGCATGATAGCCACGTGACCTGGCATGATCAATTACGTGATCACTGCATGATGAGCCATGGGATCAGTGCATGCACAGTCACGTGATCAGTGTATGATCAGCTTCGTGATCATTTCATGGTCAGCCACGTGATCAGTGCATGATCAGCCATGTGATCATTGCATGTTCAGCCACGTAATCAGTGCATGACAGTCATGTGATCAGTGTATGATCAGCTTCGTCATCAGTGCAAGGTCAGCCACGTGATCAGTGCATGATCAGGCACGTGAAGAGTGCATGATCAGTCACGTAATCAGTGTATGATAGCAAGGTTATCAATGCATGATCAGCCAGGGGATCAGTGCATGATGAGCCACGTGATCAGTGCATGCACAGTCACGTGATCAGTGTATGATCAGCTTCGTGATGAGTGCATGATCAGCCACGTGATCAGTGCATGATCAGCCACGTGATAAGTGCATGTGCAGTGTCGTGATCAGTGTATGATCAGCTTCATGATCAGTGCATAATCAGCCACGTGATCAGTGCATGTGCAGTGTCGTGATCAGTGTATGATCTGGTACGTGATCTGTGCATGATCAGCCACGTGATTAATGCATGATCAGCCTTGTGATCAGTGCATGCACAGTCACGTGATCAGTGCATGATCAGCCACGTGAACAGTGCATGATCAGCCTTGGGATCAGTGCATGCACAGTCCACGTGATCAGTGTACGATCACCTTCGTGATTAGATCATGCTCAGCCACGTGATCAGTGTATGATCAACCACTTGATCAGTGCATGATCAGCCACATGAACAGTGCAAGATCAGCCAAGTGATCAGTGCATGCACAGTCATGTAATCAGTGTATGATCAGCTTCGTGATCAGTGCATGATGGGTCACGTGATCAGTGCATGATCACGCACGTGTTCAGTGCATTATCATTAAGTTGATCAGTGTATGATCAGACACGTGATGAGTGCATGAACAGCCTCATGATCAGTGTATGATCAGCCGCGTGATCAGTGCATGATCCGTAACGTGATTAGTGCATGATCAGTCACGTAATCAGTGTATGATCACCCATGTGATCAGTGCATGATTTCCCAGGTGATCAGTGCATGATCAGCCACGTGATCAGTGCCATGGTCAGGCACGTGAAGAGTGCATAATCAGTCACTTGATCAGTGTATGATAGCCAGGTTATCAGCACATGATCATCCACGTGATCAGTGCATGATCAGCCATGTGATCAGTGCAATGCACAGTTCACGTGATCAGAGTATGATCAGCTTCGTGATCAGTGCATGATCAGCCACGTGATCAGTGCATGATCAGCCATGTGATCAGTGCATGCACAGTCACGTGATCAGTGTATGATCAGCTTCGTGATCAGTGCATGATCAGCCACGTGATCAGTGCATGATCAGCCACGTGATTAGTGCATGCACAGTAATGTGGTCAGTGAATGATCAGCTTCGTGATCAGTGCATGATCAGCCACGTGATCAGTGCATGATCAGCCATGTGATCAGTGCATGCACAGTCACGTGATCAGTGTATGAGCAGCCTTCGTGATCAGTGCATGATCGGCCACGTGATCAGTGCATGATCAGGCACATGATCAGGGTATGATCAGCCACGTGATCACTGCATGATAGCCACGTGACTAGTGTATGATCAGTCACGTGATCAGTGCTTGATCAGCCATGGGATCAGTGCATGAGCAGCCACGTGATCAGTGCATGCACAGTCACGTGTTCAGTGTATGATCAGCTTCATGATCAGTGCATGATCAGCCATGTGATCAGTGCATGCATGGTCCCATGATCAGTGTATGATCAGCTTCGTCTTCAGTGCATGATCAGCCACATGATCAGTTACGTGAAGAGTGAATAATCAGTCCCGTGATCAGTGTATGATAGCCAGATTTTCAGTGCATGATCAGCCACGTGATCAGTGCATGATCAGCCATGTGATCAGTGCATGCACAGTCACGTGAACAGTGTATGATCAGCCTCGTGATCAGTGCATGATCAGCCATGTGATCAGTGCATGATCAGGCACGTGGATCAGTTTTATGATCAGCCACGTGGTCAGTGCATGATACCATGTCAACAGTGTATGATCAGTCACGTGATCCGTGCATGATCGGCCACGGGTTCAGTGCATGATAGCCATGTTATCAGTGCATGAAAGCTAAGTGATCAGTGCATGATCAGCCATGTAGTCAGTGCATGATCAGCCACGTGATCACTGTATGATCAGCAACATGATCAGTGCATGAACAGTCACATGACCATTGTATGATCAGCTTCGTGATCAGTACATGATCAGCCACGTCATCAGTGCATGATCAGGCACGTGATCATTGCATGAACAGTCACCTGATCAGTGCATGATCAGGCACGGGATCAGTGCATGGTCAGGCTCTTGACCAGTGCATGATCAGTCACGTGATCAGTGTATGATCAGCCACGTGATCAGTGCATGATAACCACGTGACTAGTGCATGATAGCTACGTGATCAGTGCATGATCAGGCACGTGATCAGTGCATGATCTGTCACCTGATCAGTGCATGATCAGGCACGGGATCAGTGCATGATCAGGCTCGTCATCAGTGCATGATCAGGTCATGTGATCAGTCCATAATCAGCCACGGGATCAGTGCATGATAGCCATGTGATCAGTACATGATAGCTACGTGATCTGTGCATGATCAGCCATGTAATCAGTGAATCATCAGCCACTTGATCAGTGTATGATCAGCCACGTGTTCAGTGCATGATGGCCAAGTGATCAATGCATGATAGCTAAGTGATCAGTGCAGGCTCAGTCACATGAGCAGTCATGATCATCCACGTGATCAGTGCATGATAGCCACGTGATCATTGCCTACAATTACGTGATCAGTGCTTATGCAGTTACGTGATCAGAGCATTAGAGCCACGTGATCAGTTCTTGATTAGGCATATGATCAGCACCATTGAGACACGAGATCACTGCATGCTAAGTCATGTGATCAGTTCATGATCAGCCATGTGATTAGTGCATGATCAGCCACGTGATAAATGCATGATAATCCATGTGATTCTTGCATGCACAATCAAGTGATCAGTGCATGATAGCCAATAGATCTGTGCATGATCAGTCAGATGATCAGTGTATGATCAGCTTAGTGATCACTGCATGATCAGCCACGTGATCAGTGCATGATCAGGCACGTGATCAGTGTTTGATCAGCCACGTGAACAGTGCAAGATCAGCCAAGTGATCAGTGCATGCACAGTCACGTAATCAGTGTATGATCAGCTTCGTGATCAGTGCAAGATGGGTCAAGTGATCAGTGCATGATCACGCACGTGTTCAGTGCATTATCAGTAAGGTGATCAGTGTATGACCAGACACGTGATGAGTGCATGAACAGCCTCATGATCAGTGTATGATCAGCCACATGATCAGTGCATGATCAGCCACGTGATCAGTGCATGATCAGGCACGTGATCAGTGTATGATCAGCCAAGTGATCAGTGTATGATCAGCTTCGTGATCAGTGCATGGTCAGCCACGTGATCAGTGCATGATAAGGCACGTGATCAGTGCATGCACAGTCACGTGATCAGTGTATGATCAGCTTCGTGATCAGTGCATGATCAGCCACGTGATCAGTGTATGTTCAAGACACGTGATCAGTACATGCACAGTCACGTGATCATTGTATCATCAGCTTCATGATCAGTGCATGATCAGCCACGTGATCATTGTATGTTCAGCTACGTGATCAGTGCATGCACAGTCCACGTGATCAGTGTATGATCAGCTTCGTGATCAGTGCATGATCGGCCACGTGATCAGTGCATGATCAGGCACATGATCAGGGTATGATCAGCCACGTGATCACTGCATGATAGCCACGTGACTAGTGTATGATCAGTCACGTGATCAGTGCTTGATCAGCCATGGGATCAGTGCATGAGCAGCCACGTGATCAGTGCATGCACAGTCACGTGTTCAGTGTATGATCAGCTTCATGATCAGTGCAATGATCAGCCATGTGATCAGTGGCATGCATGGTCCCATGATCAGTGTATGATCAGCTTCGTCTTCAGTGCATGATCAGCCACATGAATCAGTTACGTGAAGAGTGAATAAGTCAGTCCCGTGATCCAGTGTATGATAGCCAGATTTTCATGCATGATCAGCCACGTGATCAGTGCATGATCAGCCATGTGATCAGGGCATGCACAGTCACGTGAACAGTGTATGATCAGCCTCGTGATCAGTGCATGATCAGCCATGTGATCAGTGCATGCACAGTCACGTGAACAGTGTATGATCAGTCACGTGATCCGTGCATGATCGGCCACGGGTTCAGTGCATGATAGCCATGTTATCAGTGCATGATAGCTAAGTGATCAGTGCATGATCAGCCATGTAGTCAGTGCATGATCAGCCACGTGATCACTGTATGATCAGCAACAATCAGTGCATGAACAGTCACATGACCATTGTATGATCAGCTTCGTGATCAGTACATGATCAGCCACGTCATCAGTGCATGATCAGGCACGTGATCATTGCAATGAACAGTCACCTGATCAGTGCATGATCAGGCACGGGATCAGTGCATGATCAGCCATATGATCAGTGCATGCACAGTCACGTTGAATCACTATATGATCAGCTTCGTGATCAGTGCATGATCAGGCATGTGAAAGAGTGCAATATCAGCCACGTGATCAGTGGCATGATCTCCAAGTGATCAGTGCATGATCAGCCACGTGATCAGTGCATGATCAGCCATGTGATCAGTGCATGCACAGTCACGTGATCAGTGTATGATCAGCTTCGTGATCAGTGCATGATCAGCCACGTGATCAGTGCATGATCAGCCACGTGATTAGTGCATGCACAGTAACGTGGTCAGTGAATGATCAGCTTCGTGATCAGTGCATGATCAGCCACGTGATCAGTGCATGATCAGCCATGTGATCAGTGCCATGCACAGTCACGTGATCAGTGTATGAGCAGCTTCGTGATCAGTGCATGATCGGCCACGTGATCAGTGCATGATCAGGCACATGATCAGGGTATGATCAGCCACGTGATCACTGCATGATAGCCACGTGACTAGTGTATGATCCGTCACGTGATCAGTGCTTGATCAGCCATGGGATCAGTGCATGAGCAGCCACGTGATCAGTGCATGCACAGTCACGTTGTTCAGTGTATGATCAGCTTCATGATCAGTGCATGATCAGCCATGTGATCAGTGCAATGCATGTTTCCATGATCAGTGTTATGTTCAGCTTCGTCTTCAGTGCATGATCAGCCACATGATCAGTGCATGATCAGGTACGTGAAGAGTGGCATAATCAGTCCCGTGATCAGTGTATGATAGCCAGATTTTCAGTGCATGATCAGCCACGTGATCAGTGCATGATCAGCCATGTGATCAGTGCATGCACAGTCATGTGAACAGTGTATGATCAGCCTCGTGATCAGTGCATGATCAGCCATGTGATCAGCGCATGATCAGGCATGTGATCAGTTTATGATCAGCCACGTGGTCAGTGCATGATACCATGTGAACAGTGTATGATCAGTCACGTGATCCGTGCATGATCGGCCACGGGTTCAGTGCATGATAGCCATGTTATCAGTGCATGCATAGCTAAGTGATCAGTGCATGATCAGCCCATGTAGTCAGTGCATGATCAGCCACGTGATCACTGTATGATCAGCAACATGATCAGTGGCATGAACAGTCCATGACCATTGTATGATCAGCTTCGTGATCAGTACATGATCAGCCACGTCATCAGTGCAATGATCAGGCACGTGATCATTGATGAACAGTCACCTGATCAGTGCATGATCAGGCACGGGAATCAGTGCATGGTCAGGCTTGACCAGTGCATGATCAGTCACGTGATCAGTGGTATGAATCAGCCCAGTGATCAGGTGCATGATAACCACGTGACTAGTGCATGATACTACGTGATCAGTGCATGATCAGGCACGTGATCAGTGCATGATCTGTCACCTGATCAGTGCATGATCAGGCACGGGATCAGTGCATGATCAGGCTCGTCATTCAGTGCATGATCAGTCACGTGATCAGTCCATAAATCAGCCACGGGATCAGTGCATGATAGCCATGTGATCAGTACATTGATAGCTACGTGATCTGGTGCATGATCAGCCATGTAATCAGTGAATCATCAGCCACTTGATCAGTGTATGATCAGCCACGTGTTCAGTGCATGATGGCAAGTGATCAATGCATGATAGCTAAGTGATCAGTGCAGGCTCAGTCACATGAGCAGTCATGATCATCCACGTGATCAGTGCATGATAAGCCACGTGATCATTGCCTACAATTACGTGATCAGTGCTTATGGCAGTTACGTGATCAGAGCATTAGAGCCACGTGAATCAGTTCTTGAATAGGCATATGATCAGCACCATTGAGACAACGAATCAACTGCATGCTAAAGTCATGTGATAGTTCATGATCAGCCATGTGATTAGTGCAATGCATCAAGCCACGTGATAAATGCATGATAATTCCATGTGATTCTTGCATGCACAATCAAGAGATTCAGTGCATGATAGCCCCAATAGATCTGTGCATGAATTAAGTCAGATGATCAGTGTATGATCAGCTTTAGTGATCACTGCATGATCAGCCACGTGGCATCAGTGTTTGATCAGCCACATGAACAGTGCAAGATCAGCCAAGTGATCAGTGCCATGCACAGTCACGTAATCAGTGTATGATCAGCTTTCGTGATCAGTGCCAAGATGGGTCCAGTGATCAGTGCGTGATCACGCACTGTGTTCAGTGCATTATCAGTAAGGTGATCAGTGTATGACCAGACAGTGATGAGTGCATGAACGCCTCCTGATAGTGTATTGATCAGCCCGCATGATCAGTGCAAGATCCGTAACGTGATTAGTGCATGATCAGTCAGGTTATCAAGTGTATGATCACCCATGTGATCAGTGCCATGATCACTCAGGTGGTCAGTGCATGATCAGCCACGTGATCAGTGCATGGTCAGGCACGAGAAGAGTGCATCATCAGTCACGTGATCAGTTTATGATAGCCAGGTTATCAGCGCATAATCATCCACGTGATCAGTGCATGATCAGCCATATGATCAGTGCATGAACAGTCACGTGATCACTGTATGATCCGCTTCGTGATCAGTGCATGATCAGCCACGTGATCAGTGCATGATCAGGCACGTGATGCAGTGTATGATCAGCCAAGTGATCCAGTGTATGATCAGCTTCGTGATCATAGTGCATGGTCAGCCACGTGATCAGTGCATGATAAGGCACGTGATCAGTGCATGCACAGTCACGTGATCAGTGTATGATCAGCTTCGTGATCAGTGCATGATCAGCCACGTGATCAGTGTATGTTCAGACACGTCATCAGTACATGCACAGTCACGTGATCATTGTATCATCAGCTTCATGATCAGTGCATGATCAGCCACGTGATCATTGTATGTTCAGCTACGTGATCAGTGCATGCACAGTCACGTGATCAATGTATGATCAGGCACGTGAAGAGTGCAATATCAGCCACGTGATCAGTGCATGATCTCCCAAGTGATCAGTGCATGATCAGACACGTGATGAGTGCATGATCAGCCACGTGATCATTGCATGTTCAGCCACATGATCAGTGCATGCAGAGTCACGTGATCAGTGTATGATCAGCTTCGTGATCAGTGCATGATCAGCCGCGTGATCAGTGCATGATCAGGCACGTCATCAGTGCATGATTAGTCACGTGATAAGTGCATGATCAGACACGTGATCAGTTCTTGATCAGGCATGTGATCAGTGCATGATCAGTCACATGATCAGTGTATGATCAGCCTCGTGATTAGTGCATGAAAGCCACGCTACCCTGCATGATCAGTCATGTGATCATTGCATGATGAGCCACGCGATAAGTGCATGATAGCCATGTTATCAGTGCATGATAGCTACGTGATCAGTTCATGATCAGCCATGTAATCAGTGCATGATCAGCCACGTGAACACTGTATGATCAGCCACGTGATCAGTGCATGATCAGCCAAGTGATCAGTGCATGATAACCACCTGACTAGTGCATGATAGCTACGTGATCAGTGCATGATCAGGCACGTGATCAGTGCATGATCATTCACCTGATCAGTGTATGATCAGGCTCGTGATCAGTGAATGATCAGTCCCGTGATCAGTCCATAATCATCCATGGGATCAGTGCATGATAGCCATGTGATCAGTGCATGATAGCTACGTGATCTGTGCATGATCAGCCATGTAATCAGTGAAAGATCAGCCACTTGATCAGTGTATGAGCAGCCACGTGTTCAGTGCATGAAGGCCAAGTAATCAATGCATGACAGCTAAGTGATCAGTGCAAGCTCAGTCACATGAGCAGTGTATGAACATCCACGTGATCAGTGCATGATAGCCACGTGATCATTGCCTACAATTACGTGATCAGTGCATGTGCAGTCACGTGATCATTGCATGATAGCCACGTGATCAGTGAATGATCAGTCACGTGATCAGAAACGTGATCAGTGTGTGATCATCCACATGATGTGTGCATGCGCAGTTACGTGATCAGAGCATTATAGCCACGTGATCAGTTCTTGATTAGGCATATGATCAGCACCATTGAGACACGAGATCACTGCATGCTAAGTCACGTGATCAGTTCATGATCAGCCATGTGATTAGTGCATGATCAGCCACGTGATAAATGCAGGATCATCCATGTGATTCTTGCATGCACAATCAAGTGATCAGTGCATGATAGCCAAGAGATCTGTATGATAAGTCAGGTGATCAGTGTATGATCAGCCACGTGATCAAGGCATGATAGCCAGGTGACCATCACATGATTAATCAGTGCATGATCAGTCACGTGATCAGTGTATGATCAGCTTAGTGATCAGTGCATGATCGGCCACGTGATCAGTACATGATCAGGCACGTGATCAGTGTAAGATCAGCCACGTGATCAGTGCATGATAGCCACGTGACCCCTGCATGATCAATTACGTGATCACTGCATGATGAGCCATGGGATCAGTGCATGCACAGTCACGTGATCAGTGTATGATCAGCTTCGTGATCATTTCATGGTCAGCCACGTGATCAGTGCATGATCAGCCATGTGATCATTGCATGTTCAGCCACGTAATCAGTGCATGAACAGTCATGTGATCAGTGTATGATCAGCTTCGTCATCAGTGCAAGGTCAGCCACGTGATCAGTGCATGATCAGGCACGTGAAGAGTGCATGATCAGTCACGTAATCAGTGTATGATAGCAAGGTTATCAATGCATGATCAGCCAGGGGATCAGTGCATGATGAGCCACGTGATCAGTGCATGCACAGTCACAGTGATCAGTTGGCATGCACAGTCACGTGGACCAGTGGTATGATCAGCTTCATGATCAGTGCATTATCAGCCACGTGATCAGTGCATGTGCAGTGTCGTGATCAGTGTATGATCTGGTACGTGATCTGTGCATGATCAGCCACGTGATTAATGCATGATCAGCCTTTGTGATCAGTGCATGCACAGTCACGTGATCAGTGCATGATCAGCCACGTGATCAGCATGATCAGCCTTGGGATCAGTGCATGCACAGTCACGTGATCAGTGTACGATCACCTTCGTGATTAGATCATGCTCAGCCACGTGATCAGTGTATGATCAACACTTGATCAGTGCATGATCAGCCACTTGATCAGTGCATGATCAGCCAAGTGATCAGTGCATGCACAGTCATGTAATCAGTGTATGATCAGCTTCGTGATCAGTGCATGATGGTCACGTGAATCAGTGCATGATCACGCACGTGTTCAGTGCATTATCATTAATTTGATCAGTGTATTGATCAGACACGTGATGAGTGCATGAACAGCCCATCATCAGTGTATGATCAGCCGCTGATCAGTGCATGATCCGTAACGTGATTAGTGCATGATCAGTCACGTAATCAGTGTATGATCACCCATGTGATCAGTGCATGATCTCCCAGGTGATCAGTGCATGATCAGCCACGTGATCAGTGCATGTCAGGCACGTGAAAGAGTGCATAATCAGTCACTTGATCAGTGTATGATAGCCAGGTTATCAGCACATGATCATCCACCGGTGATCAGTGCATGATCAGCCATGTGATCAGTGAGAATGCACAGTCACGTGATCAGAGTATGATCAGCTTCGTGATCAGTGCATGTTCAGCCACGTGATCAGTGCCATGATCAGCCATGTGATCAGTGCATGCACAGTCACGTGATCAGTGTATGATCAGCTTCGTGATCAGTGCATTGATCAGCCACGTGATCAGTGCATTGATCAGCCACGATTAGTGCATGCACAAGTAACGCTGATCAGTGAATGATCAGCTTAGTGATCAGTGCATGATCAGCCATTGATCAGTGCATGCACAGTCACGTGATCAGTGTATGATCAGCTTCGTATCAGTGCATGATCGGCACCGTGATCAGTGCATGATCAGGCACATGATAAGGGTATGAGAACAAGTTGATCACTGCATGATAGCCACGTGACTAGTGTATGATCAGTCAACGTGATCAGTGCTTGATCAGCCATGGGATCGTGCATGAGCAGCCACGTGATCAGTGCATGCACAGTCACGTGTTCACTGTTATGATCAGCTTCATGATCAGTGCATGATCAGCCATGTGATCAGTGCAGGCATGGTTCCATGATCAGTGTTGTTCAGCTTCGTCTTCAGTGCATGATCAGCCACATGATCAGTGCATGACAGGTACGTGAAGAGTGCATAATCAGTCACGTGATCAGGTATGATAGCCAGATTTTCAGTGCTGATCAGCCACGTATCAGTGCATGATCAGCCATGTGATCAGTGCATGCACAGTCATGTGAACAGTGTATGATCAGCCTCGCATCACCGATCAGTGATGATCAGCCACTTGTGATCAGT
>NW_020190808.1:0-12643 GCF_002263795.3 Bos taurus | reverse complement strand
ACGAGCACTTGGTACCGAGTAACCGGCAGAACGGTCGTCTTCACGCAACGGGGAATTTTATGCCACCGATTGGTGAAGATAAGCAATCGGACACACTTCGATGAAGGCTCCGGAAACCTTCGGCGACTTCCACGCCACACTTGAAACACACAAGTCACCACCACAAGTGGAGGCGCCACGTTCGATTCTTTCTTGGTGCAGATGACCCGTTCGGAAAAAAAAACCCCCAGGGGTCAAGACACGCCTCTCGACAACGATCTGGAGGCCTCTGCTACCTGCCGCGGGGACATCTCAGAGAGGAGGCAAGCGGGAAGTTCCAGACACCTCACACACCTCAAGGCCAGGACTAATGCACTATAGAAAAAGTAAGAGAGAAGTAAACCCCGCCTCAGTCTTCAACCTGTCGCGGAATTCAGCTGAGGCCGCGGGAAGAACAATTTGGGGATCAACGTGCAACGGGTGAGTGCCTTACCGTCGTGAAGAAGTTTGCAGTGTTCGGAGGCCTCGAGGAGACCGGATTACGGGAACTTGTGGTCGCATCAAGGGGCGTGGCCTCAGCGATTCGATGCCGAGCAGTAGCGGGTCTTGTTGCTGCAAAAACCTCTTAGAATCCGGACGGCTAAATCCCAGTAGAGGACAATAAGCTCGTCGGTCGGCCGAGGTCCGCGTGTCTCGTATGCCTATAGCACCGGTGGGTCTCCCGCTAGGGCACTCTCGCTGTAGACGCCGGCCGGATGAGAATAGACAGAAGGGACACCATCGGGTCTTTTCTTGGACCATTTCCTATTACGGCAGCGTAGTATGTATGGTCTACTCATGGAGCTAGTAGCAGCGACAGTACCGAGCAAGCGACCATAGCCGTTGATCCTTCGAACTCACCGGTCGCATACACTCGGAAGCTTTGCATGCGACGCAACGGACCACAGAGGCAGGTGCCGGCTGAATTCATTTCCCGACGAGTCGCTAAACTCTGCAAGACATCACCGGGAAGAGTGGGAGCTTGAACTGTTAACTCGACGCAAACCAAGAAGAAACCCCAGTGGGCTCCGCGCTTCGTGGCCCGATCCGACACAAACCACGTGTCTCTTTGTTGGGCGCCTGACCACCTGTGCTACACCCGCAATCAGGTGCTCGGCCATCCGATAGGATATTGGGAGAAAAAGCGTGGCGGGCTATGCACCACTTGATGCGACCGCAAGATGAACAACAAGGTTGCCCGCCCCTTCAGTTTCAAGGGCCTCTCCTCGAGTGAACCTGCAGGCCCAATAGACCCATCTGGCTTGGTTCCAGAAGCCAATTCCTCTCAGGAGCAACCGGATCTCGGGTTGCATTCCAGAACGCACCGGGAGACAGCACCTCGAGTAAGCACGAATCCCCACCTCGGATCTGTGAGTCGCAAGGGACTTGGGACTCCGGGGCCAAAGCAAAGACCCGGATGCGACCCTCCCGGGTCGGCTCTCGGGAACGGGCGACGTTCACTCTTTAGGAGCTCACATGGTCTGGCACTCAAAGGGAGCAGCCGCCTCTAGGAGGAGGCGTTTGGAGGAGGTGCACGAGATTGGCTACCCTAGGAGAAGTTCCCCATGTCACGCACGATCGGTGCTCTAGAACCACTACGGCCGATGGGCAATCGAACTTGAGGCTCTTTACCTGGCCAACAACCTCACTAGCCCCTTCCTCATCTGATTCTGGCGGGAGGGTGACCTCGGACTGCTTTGTTGGATAGGGGTTCCCGACTTCCGGTGCGACCTCAGATGAAGGCGGTCGCACGAAAGAAATTCCAGACTGGCCGTGGATGGTCTCCAAGTCATTGGGCGTAGGACGGGACGAATATCCCGTCCTCTAAGATATAAGCAACATGCTCGGACAACTCTCTCGATCCACCTGTGAATGAACGGGTCACACGCAGGGGCGTTTTTTTCCGTGGCATTCGTTCGGTTCCAAAAAAACCCCAGGTCCAAGAGAAGGACGTCGACGAAAGCTGGCTCTTCTCGCGGGAACACCTCGGAGGCAAGGCGGAGTTCCATGCCTCAACCCAAGACAAGAGGCCTGACTCTCCTGGGGTCCCAAGTCTGCAGGGACCTTGCGATCGTATAGTCTGAATCAGAGGATCATGCGGTTCTGCTAACTGGAGATCGAGGCCCTCTTCCAATAGCCAACGCCAAACCCAGTGGGGAGTCCCGAGAGCCCCATCCCACATGCCCAGTTTCCCCTGGCTCTCAGAGGCCACCTTGAAGAAGCCCCTGAGGTCCACTGCACAAAGTCGAGGGAACGCAGGGTTTCCTGCTCAGCCGGGAAAGACCTCGAGAGACTTTTCAAACGACGTCTCCAGAGCTAGTATCCCCTCCATCGCTCGGGCAGTGACGCGCTCCCCCTGCACTCTGCATGGACCCGATTCCTGGCAGCCCCACGAGAGGCTCAATGACGCTCCTAGCGTCACCTCGTGAGAAACGGCATCACGTGGGGCCGCTCGATGTACACAACTCCACACGGAGATCTCCCTCCGTCATCTGTGTGTGGGGGTTCGTCCCTGCATGCTAGAGCAATTCGCGGCCCTGTCAACAAGCCCTCAGGTCGGTTGACTCTTCGCTTGAGTACCTCAGTGAGTCCAAGAGCAAGAGATACCCGTCGCGACTCGAGAGCAGAGCGGGGTTCGTTGCTTCCACTCGAGATGAATGCCTGTCTCCCCGGGTGCGTCTGCGAATGCAACCCGAGATCCCGGTCGCCCCTGGAGAGGAAGCTCGGCTTCTGGACACAAGCCTAGATGAGGTCTATTGGCCTGCAGTCACTCGAGAGCAATCCCAGCTTTCCTTCGCAACTCGAATGGAAGATTGGACTTCCCTGGGTCAACACAAGAGGCATCCTGAATTCCCCGTCGTAACTCGAGGAATCCCGCCGCAACTCGGAGAAAACCACGTGGTCCCCCGTCATCGCAAGATGAAGCCCTTTCCCGCTACAGGCGTCTCAGGAGAAGTGCCACGTTAGGAATTGGAGGTCGAAACGGTAGTTGGGCACCCTTGATGCGCCCCCAAAGTTCCCGGCATCCCGGTCTCCTGGAGAGGAACACCGAGGTTTTCCGGCACCACTTCCTCTGAGCCCCTTCTACCCTCCTGATCTCGACAGGAGCGGGTCGACTCCCCTGCTTTTGTCTGGAAGGGTTCCCAGACTTCGGTCGCCACCTCGGGTTGGAGGCGGTCGGTCGACGACGATCAGTTCCAGACGTGGCCTCGTGGGTGCTTCCCATCGTTGCGAAGCACCCCGATTTCCCGGTCCCCTCTTTGATAAGAACCCGATGCGCCGGACACCTCTCCGAATCTCGCACCCTGTGAATGAAGTCAAAACCCCAAGGGAAGTGACTCGCCCGCTGCGAGTCGTCCGCAAATAAACCCCCAGGTCTCCACTAATACAGCTCGAACAAGTGGCCTCTCTCCCCGGGGACACCTCGAGGAGGCAAGCGTTGAGTTCCATGCCTCAACCCAAGGCGAGGGCCTGACTCTCCTGTCCCCAGTCTGCAGGACCCCTCGCGCATCGGAGTCTGAAATCAGTAGAAACCCTGAGGTTCCTGCCTCAAACTGGAGATGAGGCCCTCTTTCCAATGCAACCAAACCAGTGGAGTCCCGAGAGGCCCTCCCACCTCCAGTTCCCTGACTTCTCAGAGCCACCATGAGAAGCCCCCTGAGGTCACTGCACAAGTCGAGGGAAGCCAGGGTTTCCTGCCTCAACCCGAGAAAGACCTCAGATTCCCCTACCATGACTCGGGAGCATGACTTGCTCCCCCTCGCCACTCGCATGGAGACCCGACTTCCCTGGCGCCCACGAGAGGCTCACTGACCTCGCCGTCGTACCTGTGAGAAACCGCACCCTGGGCCGCCGCTCGAGAACCACCCCGAGACTCCCCCGTCATAGCGGAGATGAGGGCCTTCGTCTCCTGCATGGCCTAGAGGCCAACCTCGCGACCTCTCTACAAACGCTTCAGGAGGCTTGACTCCCTTTAGTCCACCCAGTGAGCCCCAAGAGATACCCGTCGCGACTCCGAGCAGAGCGGGGTTCTTTGCTTCCACTCGAGATGAATGCCTGTCTCCCCGGGTGCGTCTGGAATGCAACCCCCAGATCCCGGTCGCCCCTGGAGAGGAACATGGTCTTCTGGACACAAGCCTAGATGAGGTCTATTGGCCCTGCAGTCACTCGAGAGCAATCCCCAGCTTTCCTTCGCAACTCGAATGGAAGATTGGACTTCCCTGGGCCAACACAAGAGGCATCCTGAATTCCCCGTCGTAACTCGAGAATCCCGCCGCAACTCGAGAAAAACCACGTGGTTCCCCCGTCATCGCAAGATGAAGCCCTTTCCCGCTACAGCGTCTCAGGAGAAGTCCCACGTTAGGAATTGGAGGTCGAAACGGTACTTGGCACCCTTGATGCGCCCCCACAAAGTTCCCCGGCATCCCGGTCTCCCTGGAGAGGAACACCGAGGTTTTCCGGCACCACTTCCTCTGAGCCCCTTCTACCCTCCTGATCTCGACAGGAGGGTCGACTCCCCTGCTTTGTCTGGAAGGGGTTCCCGACCTTCCGGTCGCACCTCAGGATGAGGCCGGTCTCACGACGACATTCCAGACGTGGCCTCGTGGGTGCTTCCACGTTGCGAAGCACCCCGATTTCCCGGTCCCCTCTTGATAAGAACCCGATGCCCGGACACCTCTCCGAACTCCACCCTGTGAATGAAGTCAACACGAAGGGGCAGTGACTCGCCCGTGCATCGTCCGGAAAAAACCCCCAGGTTCCAAATACAGCTCGACAAGTGGCCTCTCTCCCCGGGGACACCTCGAGAGGCAAGCGGAGTTCCATGCCTCAACCCAAGACGAGGCCTGACTCTCCTGTCCCCAGTCTGCAGGGACCCTGCGATCGGAGTCTGAAATCAGAGGAACCCTGAGGTTCCTGCCCCAACTGGAGATGAGGCCCTCTTCCAATGCACCAAACCCAGTGGAGTCCCGAGAGGCCCCTCCCACCTCCAGTTTCCCTGACTTCTCAGAGCCACCATGAGAAGCCCCCTGAGGTCACCTGCACAAGTCGAGGGAAGCCAGGGTTTCCTGCCTCAACCCGAGAAAGGCCTCGAGAGACCTTCTTCAACACGTCTCGAGGCCAGATTCCCCTACCATGACTCGAGAGCAATGACGCGCTCCCCCTCGCCACTCGCATGGAGACCCGACTTCCCTGGCGCCCCACGAGAGGCTCACTGACCTCGCCGTCGTACCTCGTGAGAAACCGCACCCTGGGGCCGCCGCTCGAGAACCACCCCGAGACTCCCCCGTCATCGCGGAGATGAGGGCCTTCGTCTCCTGCATGGCCTAGAGGCCAATCTCGCGACCTCTCTCCAAACGCCTCAGGAGGCTTGACTCCCTTTAGTCCACCCAGTGAGCTCCAAGAGATACCCGTCGCGACTCGAGAGCAGAGCGGGGTTCGTTGCTTCCACTCGAGATGAATGCCTGTCTCCCCGGGTGCGTCTGGAATGCAACCCCGAGATCCCGGTCGCCCCTGGAGAGGAAGCTCGGCTTCTGGACACAAGCCTAGATGAGGTCTATTGGCCCTGCAGTCACTCGAGAGCAATCCCCAGCTTTCCTTCGCAACTCGAATGGAAGATTGGACTTCCCTGGGCCAACACAAGAGGCATCCTGAATTCCCCGTCGTAACTCGAGAATCCCGCCGCAACTCGAGAAAAACCACGTGGTTCCCCCGTCATCGCAAGATGAAGCCCTTTCCCGCTACAGCGTCTCAGGAGAAGTCCCACGTTAGGAATTGGAGGTCGAAACGGTACTTGGCACCCTTGATGCGCCCCCACAAAGTTCCCCGGCATCCCGGTCTCCCTGGAGAGGAACACCGAGGTTTTCCGGCACCACTTCCTCTGAGCCCCTTCTACCCTCCTGATCTCGACAGGAGGGTCGACTCCCCTGCTTTGTCTGGAAGGGGTTCCCGACCTTCCGGTCGCACCTCGGGTTGAGGCCGGTCTCACGACGACATTCCAGACGTGGCCTCCTGGGTGCTTCCACGTTGCGAAGCACCCCGATTTCCCGGTCCCCTCTTGATAAGAACCCGATGCCCGGACACCTCTCCGAACTCCACCCTGTGAATGAAGTCAACACGAAGGGGCAGTGACTCGCCCGTGCATCGTCCGGAAAAAACCCCAGGTTCCAAATACAGCTCGACAAGTGGCCTCTCTCCCCGGGGACACCTCGAGAGGCAAGCGGAGTTCCATGCCTCAACCCAAGACGAGGCCTGACTCTCCTGTCCCCAGTCTGCAGGGACCCTGCGATCGGAGTCTGAAATCAGAGGAACCCTGAGGTTCCTGCCCCAACTGGAGATGAGGCCCTCTTCCAATGCACCAAACCCAGTGGAGTCCCGAGAGGCCCCTCCCACCTCCAGTTTCCCTGACTTCTCAGAGCCACCATGAGAAGCCCCCTGAGGTCACCTGCACAAGTCGAGGGAAGCCAGGGTTTCCTGCCTCAACCCGAGAAAGGCCTCGAGAGACCTTCTTCAACACGTCTCGAGGCCAGATTCCCCTACCATGACTCGAGAGCAATGACGCGCTCCCCCTCGCCACTCGCATGGAGACCCGACTTCCCTGGCGCCCCACGAGAGGCTCACTGACCTCGCCGTCGTACCTCGTGAGAAACCGCACCCTGGGGCCGCCGCTCGAGAACCACCCCGAGACTCCCCCGTCATCGCGGAGATGAGGGCCTTCGTCTCCTGCATGGCCTAGAGGCCAATCTCGCGACCTCTCTCCAAACGCCTCAGGAGGCTTGACTCCCTTTAGTCCACCCAGTGAGCTCCAAGAGATACCCGTCGCGACTCGAGAGCAGAGCGGGGTTCGTTGCTTCCACTCGAGATGAATGCCTGTCTCCCCGGGTGCGTCTGGAATGCAACCCCGAGATCCCGGTCGCCCCTGGAGAGGAAGCTCGGCTTCTGGACACAAGCCTAGATGAGGTCTATTGGCCCTGCAGTCACTCGAGAGCAATCCCCAGCTTTCCTTCGCAACTCGAATGGAAGATTGGACTTCCCTGGGCCAACACAAGAGGCATCCTGAATTCCCCGTCGTAACTCGAGAATCCCGCCGCAACTCGAGAAAAACCACGTGGTTCCCCCGTCATCGCAAGATGAAGCCCTTTCCCGCTACAGCGTCTCAGGAGAAGTGCCACGTTAGGAATTGGAGGTCGAAACGGTCCTTGGCACCCTTGATGCGCCCCCACAAAGTTCCCCGGCATCCCGGTCTCCCTGGAGAGGAACACCGAGGTTTTCCGGCACCACTTCCTCTGAGCCCCTTCTACCCTCCTGATCTCGACAGGAGGGTCGACTCCCCTGCTTTGTCTGGAAGGGGTTCCCGACCTTCCGGTCGCACCTCGGGTTGAGGCCGGTCTCACGACGACATTCCAGACGTGGCCTCCTGGGTGCTTCCACGTTGCGAAGCACCCCGATTTCCCGGTCCCCTCTTGATAAGAACCCGATGCCCGGACACCTCTCCGAACTCCACCCTGTGAATGAAGTCAACACCAAAGGGCAGTGACTCGCCCGTGCATCGTCCGGAAAAAACCCCCAGGTTCCAAATACAGCTCGACAAGTGGCCTCTCTCCCCGGGGACACCTCGAGAGGCAAGCGGAGTTCCATGCCTCAACCCAAGACGAGGCCTGACTCTCCTGTCCCCAGTCTGCAGGGACCCTGCGATCGGAGTCTGAAATCAGAGGAACCCTGAGGTTCCTGCCCCAACTGGAGATGAGGCCCTCTTCCAATGCACCAAACCCAGTGGAGTCCCGAGAGGCCCCTCCCACCTCCAGTTTCCCTGACTTCTCAGAGCCACCATGAGAAGCCCCCTGAGGTCACCTGCACAAGTCGAGGGAAGCCAGGGTTTCCTGCCTCAACCCGAGAAAGGCCTCGAGAGACCTTCTTCAACACGTCTCGAGGCCAGATTCCCCTACCATGACTCGAGAGCAATGACGCGCTCCCCCTCGCCACTCGCATGGAGACCCGACTTCCCTGGCGCCCCACGAGAGGCTCACTGACCTCGCCGTCGTACCTCGTGAGAAACCGCACCCTGGGGCCGCCGCTCGAGAACCACCCCGAGACTCCCCCGTCATCGCGGAGATGAGGGCCTTCGTCTCCTGCATGGCCTAGAGGCCAATCTCGCGACCTCTCTCCAAACGCCTCAGGAGGCTTGACTCCCTTTAGTCCACCCAGTGAGCTCCAAGAGATACCCGTCGCGACTCGAGAGCAGAGCGGGGTTCGTTGCTTCCACTCGAGATGAATGCCTGTCTCCCCGGGTGCGTCTGGAATGCAACCCCGAGATCCCGGTCGCCCCTGGAGAGGAAGCTCGGCTTCTGGACACAAGCCTAGATGAGGTCTATTGGCCCTGCAGTCACTCGAGAGCAATCCCCAGCTTTCCTTCGCAACTCGAATGGAAGATTGGACTTCCCTGGGCCAACACAAGAGGCATCCTGAATTCCCCGTCGTAACTCGAGAATCCCGCCGCAACTCGAGAAAAACCACGTGGTTCCCCCGTCATCGCAAGATGAAGCCCTTTCCCGCTACAGCGTCTCAGGACAAGTCCCACGTTAGGAATTGGAGGTCGAAACGGTCCTTGGCACCCTTGATGCGCCCCCACAAAGTTCCCCGGCATCCCGGTCTCCCTGGAGAGGAACACCGAGGTTTTCCGGCACCACTTCCTCTGAGCCCCTTCTACCCTCCTGATCTCGACAGGAGGGTCGACTCCCCTGCTTTGTCTGGAAGGGGTTCCCGACCTTCCGGTCGCACCTCGGGTTGAGGCCGGTCTCACGACGACATTCCAGACGTGGCCTCCTGGGTGCTTCCACGTTGCGAAGCACCCCGATTTCCCGGTCCCCTCTTGATAAGAACCCGATGCCCGGACACCTCTCCGAACTCCACCCTGTGAATGAAGTCAACACGAAGGGGCAGTGACTCGCCCGTGCATCGTCCGGAAAAAACCCCC
This sequence comes from Bos taurus, assembly GCF_002263795.3. NCBI lineage: Eukaryota > Metazoa > Chordata > Mammalia > Artiodactyla > Bovidae > Bos > Bos taurus. The sequence goes on along the minus strand of NW_020190808.1, from coordinate 3,654 downwards.
AGGTTCCAAATACAGCTCGACAAGTGGCCTCTCTCCCCGGGGACACCTCGAGAGGCAAGCGGAGTTCCATGCCTCAACCCAAGACGAGGCCTGACTCTCCTGTCCCCAGTCTGCAGGGACCCTGCGATCGGAGTCTGAAATCAGAGGAACCCTGAGGTTCCTGCCCCAACTGGAGATGAGGCCCTCTTCCAATGCACCAAACCCAGTGGAGTCCCGAGAGGCCCCTCCCACCTCCAGTTTCCCTGACTTCTCAGAGCCACCATGAGAAGCCCCCTGAGGTCACCTGCACAAGTCGAGGGAAGCCAGGGTTTCCTGCCTCAACCCGAGAAAGGCCTCGAGAGACCTTCTTCAACACGTCTCGAGGCCAGATTCCCCTACCATGACTCGAGAGCAATGACGCGCTCCCCCTCGCCACTCGCATGGAGACCCGACTTCCCTGGCGCCCCACGAGAGGCTCACTGACCTCGCCGTCGTACCTCGTGAGAAACCGCACCCTGGGGCCGCCGCTCGAGAACCACCCCGAGACTCCCCCGTCATCGCGGAGATGAGGGCCTTCGTCTCCTGCATGGCCTAGAGGCCAATCTCGCGACCTCTCTCCAAACGCCTCAGGAGGCTTGACTCCCTTTAGTCCACCCAGTGAGCTCCAAGAGATACCCGTCGCGACTCGAGAGCAGAGCGGGGTTCGTTGCTTCCACTCGAGATGAATGCCTGTCTCCCCGGGTGCGTCTGGAATGCAACCCCGAGATCCCGGTCGCCCCTGGAGAGGAAGCTCGGCTTCTGGACACAAGCCTAGATGAGGTCTATTGGCCCTGCAGTCACTCGAGAGCAATCCCCAGCTTTCCTTCGCAACTCGAATGGAAGATTGGACTTCCCTGGGCCAACACAAGAGGCATCCTGAATTCCCCGTCGTAACTCGAGAATCCCGCCGCAACTCGAGAAAAACCACGTGGTTCCCCCGTCATCGCAAGATGAAGCCCTTTCCCGCTACAGCGTCTCAGGAGAAGTCCCACGTTAGGAATTGGAGGTCGAAACGGTACTTGGCACCCTTGATGCGCCCCCACAAAGTTCCCCGGCATCCCGGTCTCCCTGGAGAGGAACACCGAGGTTTTCCGGCACCACTTCCTCTGAGCCCCTTCTACCCTCCTGATCTCGACAGGAGGGTCGACTCCCCTGCTTTGTCTGGAAGGGGTTCCCGACCTTCCGGTCGCACCTCGGGATGAGGCCGGTCTCACGACGACATTCCAGACGTGGCCTCGTGGGTGCTTCCACGTTGCGAAGCACCCCGATTTCCCGGTCCCCTCTTGATAAGAACCCGATGCCCGGACACCTCTCCGAACTCCACCCTGTGAATGAAGTCAACACGAAGGGGCAGTGACTCGCCCGTGCATCGTCCGGAAAAAACCCCCAGGTTCCAAATACAGCTCGACAAGTGGCCTCTCTCCCCGGGGACACCTCGAGAGGCAAGCGGAGTTCCATGCCTCAACCCAAGACGAGGCCTGACTCTCCTGTCCCCAGTCTGCAGGGACCCTGCGATCGGAGTCTGAAATCAGAGGAACCCTGAGGTTCCTGCCCCAACTGGAGATGAGGCCCTCTTCCAATGCACCAAACCCAGTGGAGTCCCGAGAGGCCCCTCCCACCTCCAGTTTCCCTGACTTCTCAGAGCCACCATGAGAAGCCCCCTGAGGTCACCTGCACAAGTCGAGGGAAGCCAGGGTTTCCTGCCTCAACCCGAGAAAGGCCTCGAGAGACCTTCTTCAACACGTCTCGAGGCCAGATTCCCCTACCATGACTCGAGAGCAATGACGCGCTCCCCCTCGCCACTCGCATGGAGACCCGACTTCCCTGGCGCCCCACGAGAGGCTCACTGACCTCGCCGTCGTACCTCGTGAGAAACCGCACCCTGGGGCCGCCGCTCGAGAACCACCCCGAGACTCCCCCGTCATCGCGGAGATGAGGGCCTTCGTCTCCTGCATGGCCTAGAGGCCAATCTCGCGACCTCTCTCCAAACGCCTCAGGAGGCTTGACTCCCTTTAGTCCACCCAGTGAGCTCCAAGAGATACCCGTCGCGACTCGAGAGCAGAGCGGGGTTCGTTGCTTCCACTCGAGATGAATGCCTGTCTCCCCGGGTGCGTCTGGAATGCAACCCCGAGATCCCGGTCGCCCCTGGAGAGGAAGCTCGGCTTCTGGACACAAGCCTAGATGAGGTCTATTGGCCCTGCAGTCACTCGAGAGCAATCCCCAGCTTTCCTTCGCAACTCGAATGGAAGATTGGACTTCCCTGGGCCAACACAAGAGGCATCCTGAATTCCCCGTCGTAACTCGAGAATCCCGCCGCAACTCGAGAAAAACCACGTGGTTCCCCCGTCATCGCAAGATGAAGCCCTTTCCCGCTACAGCGTCTCAGGAGAAGTGCCACGTTAGGAATTGGAGGTCGAAACGGTACTTGGCACCCTTGATGCGCCCCCACAAAGTTCCCCGGCATCCCGGTCTCCCTGGAGAGGAACACCGAGGTTTTCCGGCACCACTTCCTCTGAGCCCTTCTACCCTCCTGATCTCGACAGGAGGTCGACTCCCCTGCTTTGTCTGGAAGGGGTTCCCGACCTTCCGGTCGCACCTCGGGTTGAGGCGGTCTCACGACGACATTCCAGACGTGGCCTCGTGGGTGCTTCCACGTTGCGAAGCACCCCGATTCCCGGTCCCTCGTTGCATAAGAACCGATGCCCGGACACCCTCTCCGAAACTCCACCCTGTTGAATTGAAGTCCAACACGACAGGGGCAGTGACTCCCTGTGCATCGTCCGGCACAAACCACGCAGGTTCCAAATACAGCCGACAAGTGGCCTGTCTCCCCGGGGACACCTCGAGAGGCAAGCGGAGTTCCATGCCTCAAACCCAAGACGAGGCCTGACTCTCCTGTCCCCAGTCTGCAGGGACCCTGCTGATCGGACTCTGAAATCAGAGGAACCCTGAGGTTCCTGCCCCCAACTGGAGATGAGGCCCTCTTCCAATGCACCAAACCCAGTGGACAGTCCGACGAGACCCTCCCAACTCCAGTTTCCCTGGACTCCTCAGAGCTCCATGAGAAGCCCCCTGAGGATCACCTGACAAGTCGAGGGAAAGCCAGGGTTTCCTGCCCGTCACCCAGGAAAGGCCCGACGAGCCTTCTTCAACACGTCTCGAGGCCAGATTCCCCCTATCATGATCGAGAGCAATGACGCGCTCCCCCTCGCCACTCGCCATGGAGACCCGACTTCCCTGGCGCCCACGAGAGGCTCACTGACCTCGTCGTCGTACCTCGTGAGAACCCGCACCCTGGGACCGCCGCTCGAGAACCACCTCGAGACTCCCCGTCATCGCGGAGATGAGGGCCTTCGTCTCCTGCATGGCCTAGAGGCCAATCTCGCGACCTCTCTCCAACGCCTCAGGAGGCTTGACTCCCTTTAGTCCAACCAGTGAGCTCCAAGAGATACCCGTCGCGACTCGAGAGCAAAGCGGGGTCGTTGCTTCCACTCGAGATGAATGCCTGTCTCCCCGGTGCGTCTGGAATGCAACCCGAGATCCCGGTCGCCCTGGAGAGGAAGCTCGGCTTTCTGGACACAAGCCTAGTGAGGTCTATTGGCCCTGCAGTCACTCGAGAGCAATCCCCAGCTTTCC
>NW_020190807.1:0-15357 GCF_002263795.3 Bos taurus | reverse complement strand
GGCGGGGGGGGCGGGGAGAGCCGAGCGCAGGCCGCCCGCAGGCCCGCGGCTCGGCCGGAGCGGCCCCGAATCCCGGCCCTTGTACCGCGGCCTCCGGTGCCGGCAGGAGGGATCAGGAAGTGGGGCGGCGGGCGCCGCCTCCGCTCGTGTTGCTTCCGGCAGAGGAGGCGGCCCGGGCGCTGCAGGGGCCCGCCTTGCGGGGGGGCCCCTTTGCGGGAGCGTTTCTTTCCAATGCAGAGCTCCTCCCACACCCCCCGCCCCCAACGGCGAGTGGCCTCGCGGGTGGACCGTGACGGGCTAGACTTCGGGAAGAGCTGTTCTGAGCTCGGCCAGGTGTACTTGCTGACAGAACCTGGCAAGACTGGTGAGGATAAGAGGAGGAAAGAGAGACGGGGAGAGGCCTGCCTGGGCTTGGTACCCATCTGTCAGTTGCCTGTTTTGACACCCTCTAATCATAAAATAGGCATTTGGACTTGTTTTACAATGAAATGGAATTTGGCATTGGTAGATTAGTGCAGTTTGGCATTTTCCTTCTGTTGCCACATAAATGCAGCTATCACTTAGACGCAAGATTTTAAGGATTTTTTTTAATGCCACTTTGTACCTACTCGGCTTTCAGCAAAACACAAACACGTGTTTAGACATTTATAACTTTACACTATTAATGAAACCATAGCCCCATCTACATATGCTTTATTTTCCCTGAAGTTACAACGTGATGATGACTTTAATATTTATGTTTTCAGCATTTGGCATCAACAGTATTTTATATCAGCGTGGCTTATATCCATCGGAAACCTTTACTCGGGTGCAGAAATATGGACTCACCTTGCTTGTAACTACTGATCCTGAGCTCATAAAATACCTAAATAATGTGGATCAACTAAAAGGTATTTTATTGTTGGACACAGTTTTGAGTTTTGCAGGCCTTAATGTTAATAGGATCCTCGGGCTTCCCAGGTGACTCAGTGGTAAAGAATCCACCTGCCAATGTAGGAGACACAGAAGACCCAGGTTCCATCCTGAGTCTGGAAGATCCCCTTGAAGAGGAAATGCCAACTCACTCCAGTATTCTTGTCAGGATAATCCCCTGGACAGAGGAGCCGGGCAGGTTACAGTCCATTGGGTTGTAAAGAGTTGGATACCAGCACACCTACGATCCACATTTTCTAGTTTCTTGGCGGTCATTTTTCAGCTCTGTACAGGGTAGTGTAAACCGCACTACCATCTCCGATACAGTTTGGGAGGGAAGCAAATAACATACAAATTGAAAGAATTCCCACCCTTCCTCCACTTTTGAGTAGGCTGAATATTTTAAGGTTCGGCATCTGATATGACTTAACAAAACAATCTCCATCAACTCCTTCGGGGATGATAGAACACATTGGAGTTTTATGTAATTATGATGGCATTCGTTATCTGAGAAAAATCCACTGCATATATTTTTTGTAGCTGCTTGGAGTCTAAAGCCATCATTATATATATTAAGATGAAGGAACTAAAATCAGATTCAACTTAGGGAACTAAACTTTAAGAAGAAGGAACTACTAAATAACAGCACTCATTGGAATTTTCTTATTTTTCACCTGTTTCCATTTGTCTTTTTTTTTTTTAATCATGCCTGTGAGTCAGTAAGCCTTTTCTGTCTGCACACTCATTTTCTTCTTTTAGCTCAAGGAGTTGCAGTATTGTTGGATCAGTATGCTCCATCTATTCCTTTTATTTCTAGAATGTCTACTAGTTTCTTTTTCATATTTCTCTCCACTTAGGATTCTCATTTCTAATTTCTCTGTGTTGTAAGATGTTTCTCCCTTTCTGCTCATTAGATCTTCCAAAATACTAGTTCTAAAAATACTACAGCCGCATTTTTTTTTTTTTACTTTAAAATTCCTGAATCACTTTTGTTGTTTCAACTAGCTTCATTTTCAGATTACATCATTGCGTTTTCATTAACTTCAGAGCTAAGCCACCCATAGTCATTCCTACGGCTGCACTCAGATTGTTTGCTATGGAACCTCTAGGCAACTATGGATGTATATCTTCATCTTAATCTGAAGAAGTAGCAAGCCAGCCTTGCCTAAGTTACTGGTTTTTGGTTTGTGTCCTTTGAGACCAATAACATTTCTTGTCAGATGTATCTACACTTTCCTACTTAATTTCTCCCTTTTAGTTAAAATGGAGGAAATGCTTTACAGGCAAACGATTCAGTCTTTTAAATTCCACTTCTCTAGCCTTAGGAACTTTACCCTATTTCCTCTCTCTCTTTTTTTTTTTTTTTTAATTAAAAAAAAATTATACATGTGTTCCCCATCCTGAACCCTCCTCCCTCCTCCCTCCCCATCCCATCCCTCTGGGTCGTCCCAGTGCACCAGCCCCAAGCATCCAGCATCGTGCATTGAACCTGGACTGGTATCTCGTTTCATACATGACATTTCACATGTTTCAATGCCATTCTCCCAAATCTTGCCACCCTCTCCCTCTCCCACAGAGTCCATAAGCCTGTTCTATACATCAGTGTCTCTTTTGCTGTCTCGTATACAGGGTTATCGTTACCATCTTTCTAAATTCCATATATATGTGTTAGTATACTGTATTGGTGTTTGTCCTTCTGGCTTACTTCACTCTGTATAATAGGCTCCAGTTTCATCCACCTCATTAGAACTGATTCAAATGTATTCTTTTTAATGGCTGAGTAATACTCCATTGTGTATATGTACCACTGCTTTCTTATCCATTCATCTGCTGATGGACATCTAGGTTGCTTCCATGTCCTGGCTATTATAAACAGTGCTGCGATGAACATTGGGGTACACGTGTCTCTTTCCCTTCTGGTTTCCTCAGTGTGTATGCCCAGCAGTGGGATTGCTGGATCATAAGGCAGTTCTATTTCCAGTTTTTTAAGGAATCTCCACACTGTTCTCCATAGTGGCTGTACTAGTTTGCATTCCCACCAACAGTGTAAGAGGGTTCCTTTTTCTCCACACCCTCTCCAGCATTTATTATTTGTAGACTTTTGGATCGCAGCCATTCTGACTGGTGTGAAATGGTATCTCATAGTGGTTTTGATTTGCATTTCTCTGATAATGAGTGATGTTGAGCATCTTTTCATGTGTTTGTTAGCCATCTGTATGTCTTCTTGGGAGAAATGTCTATTTAGATCTTTGGCCCATTTTTTGATTGGGTCATTTATTTTTCTGGAGTTTAGCTGGAGGAGTTGCTTGTATATTTTTGAGATTAGTTGTTTGTCGGTTGCTTCATTTGCTATTATTTTCTCCCATTCTGAAGGCTGCCTTTTCACCTTGCTAATAGTTTCCTTTGATGTGCAGAAGCTTTTAAGTTTAATTAGGTCCCATTTGTTTATTTTTGCTTTTATTTCCAATATTCTGGGAGGTGGGTCATAGAGGATCCTGCTGTGATGTATGTCAGAGAGTGTTAAGTTACCAACAGTATTCTTCACAGAGCTAGAACAAATAATTTCACAATTTGTATGGAAATACAAAAAACCTCGAATAGCCAAAGCGATCTTGAGAAAGAAAAATGGAACTGGAGGAATCAACCTACCTGACTTCAGGCTCTACTACAAAGCCACAGTTATCAAGACAGTATGGTACTGGCACAAAGACAGAAATATAGATCAATGGAACAAAATAGAAAGCCCAGAGATAAATCCACGCACATATGGACACCTTATCTTTGACAAAGGAGGCAAGAATATACAATGGATTAAAGACAATCTCTTTAACAAGTGGTGCTGGGAAATCTGGTCACCCACTTGTAAAAGAATGAAACTAGAACACTTTCTAACACCATATACAAAAATAAACTCAAAATGGATTAAAGATCTCAACGTAAGACCAGAAACTATAAAACTCCTAGAGGAGAACACAGGCAAAACACTCTCTATTTCCTCTCTCTTATGTTGTCAATTTCTTTGTTTCCATTTGGATTTTTCCCATTGGTTTCATTTCCATTTTTAAGAGAGAAAAAAATCACCAACTTCCCCATATCTTCAAATTACCACTCAATCTCTTTTTCACAGGTAAGCTGATAAAAGTTGTTCACATATGCCAGGAGTGAGCAAGGCCAACAGGCCAGATCCAGCAAGTGGCTTATTTTGTACTGCTTGCAAGCTAAGAATATTGCATTTTAAAGAAGACTATGCTACGTAGGTGACCCAAAGCCTTCAATATTTCTAAAATATTTTCTATCTCTTTAAAAAAAAAAAACCTGCTGATTCCTGAATAAAATATTCTCAGTTTCTAAGATTGAGGGCTCAGTCTGAGGCCCTCTTAACAGTAATCTCTCTCTAGTTGACCTCTTACATGTACATACATAATTCTAGTAACAACTTTTGTATCTGACTCATGAACCAATATGTAACCAAAGCCTCTCCTAACTCTTGGCTCATATATTGAGTGACTCCCTTAATGTCTTTATGCAGCTATATAATATACCGCTTCACACTCGGTGTATTAAAAACTGAATTTAGGATCATCTCCATTTCAGTTCTCTTTCCTCTTGGTGACTGGATCAACCATCTGATTACTGATATAATCAGAAACTTGGGAGCTATCCCTGATTCATTCCTCTTCCTTACCCTGAAGTAATCCCATAAATCTTAGCAGTTTTAACCATGAAATCTCTTGAATCTATCTACTGCTCCATCTCTACCAGTATATCTTTCTCTAAGTCTTTATTCGCTCTTGCTTGAGTTATTCATGAATTAGTGCCCTAGATCCCCTGTTTACTTCCAGTTTACTTTCTACATCACATCCAGAAGGATAGTTTTCAAATACAACTTGAGTCACATCATACTCTGCTTCAAACACAGTAATGACCTCCTTAGTTCTTATAGTGTAACATCTTTAATTTGGCACTCATGACCTTGTGTGGTCCGGCCCATTATTCTTGTCAGACCAGCCTTGTTCATCCTCCCTTTCTTAAATTGCAGTTGTATTGGCCTCCTTTCAGTCCTCTGATCCAGTGCTCTGTTTTGAGTCCAAGACCTATAGCTTTAGCAGGGAGATCCCACGTGCCACAACTAAAACCTCACACCGCCAACATAAATCCATCATTTCATATTTTAAAACCTATACCCTCTTCCCTGTTTTGCATATGTATATTGTTGTCTCTTAGAACAAAACTCAAACCCCACTCAGTCAGAATTTCCTATTCTCTGCTTTAATTGTAGTATATGTTGCACCATCATAGGTAACCACTATTATGTCATAGAAAACTGCAGCATCATAGCAGTTACAGCAGTTATAATTTCACATTTATTGTTGTAATTAGCTTAATGACATCTCCTTCACCCTTCCTTTGGATTAGGATGGAAGTACCTCGTGTTCACTGTCTTAGCACCCAGTGCTATACCTGGCACAAATACTGAGAAATTGAAATTGGGAGCTAGGCCATTGATGGGGCAAATTTTCTGCACAATTTGGAGGAGAACCAAAATAGCAGTGGGAGAAATTTGCTGAGGATAGGAAGTTCATTGTGAGAGGAGAGTTGCTTTGTAATGCAGTAAACTAAAAGAGATGCCTTGTTTTGTGTATTGCAGAATAGTTATACCAGTGTTCAGTTCAGAAACTGGTGGTAGTCATCTCAAACATTGAAAGTGGAGAGGTCCTTGAAAGATGGCAGTTTGATATTGAGTTCATAAGATGTAAAAGATGATAGGTAAGTAGGAACTACTTCCATTTTCATATGTTTTAAAATTTATTTTCTTTACCAAATGAGTTCTAATTATATTGAACAAGTTTCATATAGAGTACAATTTTTTTCTAGGATGTTTATTTTTTTAAATATAAATTAATTTATTTTAATTGGAGGCTAATTACTTTACTATTGTATACAATACAATAGTAAAGTAATTACTGTATTGTATTGGTTTTGCCATACATCAACATGAAATCCTCCATGGGTGCACACATGTTCCCCATCCTGAACCCCCCTCCCACCATCCCTCTGGGTCATCCCAGTGCACCAGCCCCGAGCATCCTGTATCCTGCATCGAACCTGGACTGGTGATTTGTTTCTTATATGATATTATACATGTTTCAATGCCATTCTCCCAAATCATCCCACCCTCTCCCTCTCCCGCAGAGTCCAAAAGACTGTTCTATACACCTGTGTCTCTTTTGCTGTCTCGCATACAGGGTTATCGTTACCATCTTCCTAATTCCATATATATGCGTTAGTATACGGTATTGGTGTTTTTCTGGCTTACTTCACTCTGTATAATAGGCTCCAGTTTCATCCACCTCGTTAGAACTGATTCAAATGTATTCTTTTTAATGGCTGCTGCTGCTAATTCGCGTCAGTCGTGTCCAACTCTGTGCGACCCCACAGACGGCAGCCCACCAGGCTCCCCCGTCCCTGGGATTCTCCAGGCAAGAACACTGGAGTGGGTTGCCATTTCCTTCTCCAATGCATGAAAGTGAAAAGTGAAAGTGAAGTCGCTCAGTCGTGTCCGACTCTTAGTGACCCCATGGACTGTAGCCTACCAGGCTCCTCCATCCATGGGATTTCCCAGGCAAGAGTACTGGAGTGGGGTGCCATTGCTAGGATGTTTCATTTGATCCTTAGTCTCCTGTGGCAAAGAACAGTTCACTGTCTTATATAAGACAATGAACTTTTAACATAATTGCCTATAGAGTAAATTGGTGAATTTCACCCTTCAGTGTTTATGGTAGTATGTACCTGGTGGCCCGTTTAGTGAATTGTTTAAAGGAACTTTTAACCATCAGGGGTTATCCTAGATTCCCCAAGCCTAAGATTCAGCTCTATTGTATTTCATTGAATGCCCTAAATTTTCTAAGACACTTCATAAAAAAGTTTCCAGACCACGTGAATGGGAAATGCTTATATGATCATGTCTAGCATTGTCCTAGGCTTGCTTACTGGTAAATTCAGAATCATTTTTCATAATGAAATGTAGTTTGCTTCTGAAGCCTTTGGTTTATTTTAGGAAATTTTTAACTTATAAAAATAATTTGATATTTAATGTAATTTCTTATTTGAGGCAGTAGGGAATTAAGCATTACGAAAAATGTACCAACAAAATATTTTAGATATTATTTTCATTTTTTGAAAGGTGCTGTAGTTTTCCTAACTTGAAGCACTTGGCCAGTTTTCTGATTACCTGATACCAAATAACCTGATTTTAAGACCACCCCTAGAAAATGACTGGAATGATAAATGAAATAATAAAAATGCATATGCCTCTTGTGGTATATAGACCCTAATGATATACTTATAACTTACAAAAAAAAATCCATTTTAATGTATTAATTATTTGATCTTGGAAACATTTGATCAGTCTTACCAGTGTTTTAAATAATTTGTTAACACTTAAATTGATTTGGTTTCTTCAATAGTGCACCCAGAGAAAAGTTTCAGAAAGCTATCCAAGATGAAATCTGTTCAGTGGTCAGACAGATCACAGCTACAGTAACATTTCTGCCACTGTTGGAAGTTTCTTGTAAGTATTATACAACTTCACATTGACTTAAAATTTGTCAGGGAAAAGACTAAGCTACTATTTTAAGAATAAGCCCTTTATTAATTTTTTCTTAATTATTAATATTACATAGTAAAAATGAAAAACCCATTATAAAGCAGAAGTAGTGTTATATGCATTCTAGAAATTTGGAAATTCTGAAAAGGAAAGGAATCAAAGTATTCCACAGTATTCATTCTTGAATGTCTTAATGTAATCCCATTCGTTATCTTAATTTTTTATGTATATTTTTAAGGCTAGCCATAACTGTCTTGCTTTTCTACCTTATCAGATATTTCCCGAATGCCTACTATATGCGAGACACTGCTCTAGGCCCCAGGCTACATCAGTCATAGAGCCCAGATGTTAGCTTTCCTTCAGGTTGCCTTTATGCTGTCCTGTGTGATTGACTCCATACTTTCTGCAGATAATGGTTTTCTCTTTAAAAAAAAAAAAAAAAAGCAAACTTGAAGTTTTCATAAGATAAAGCAAAAGGAGTACAATATTTTCTGTAATACAGTAACTTTCTGTGGAGAAAAAGCAATTGACTAGTCATTACAGACCAGGCTAAACTATCTTTTCTAATACCGTGGGTGGTTCAAAATGTGAGAGAGACAAGGACGGTTCTTCTACTTTGGAAAAAAATAATGTACTTTAATGATTTTATCTCCAATTTAGGTTCATTTGATCTCCTTATTTGTACAGACAAAGATCTGGTTGTACCTGAAAAATGGGAAGAGTCGGGACCACAGTTCATTACCAATTCTGAGGAAGTTCGTCTTCGTTCATTTACTACTACAATTCACAAAGTAAATAGCGTGGTAGCCTACACAATTCCTGTCAATGACTGAGGATGAGATATGGACAATAACGTACTTGTAACTCTCAAATGTGGTTTTCCTACCAGATCAACTGTAGTTGGTATGTTTTATTTCATTGGTTAATTTTTAGATGAGGAAAACTTAACATGATACTTAACTGAATCTGTGCAAAATTGTTCCATTTTTGGTACCTATCTGACTTTCCAGAGGGTTGACATAAGTTACTGCACAGATTGCATCAGTACTGCAGTGTTACTTCCTTTGGAGGTAGTAACCATAGGTGGAAAAACTTTTGCTAAATGCCTTTCTAAATCAGACTTTTGGTCAAGTAGCTTGACTCAGAATGTAGAGAAATATTTAAATATGAAATAGAACAAAAGAAATATGAATATTCAGAATCTTCATTTACATCCTGAAAGTAACTAATGATAGTCCATAAGTAGTGACATATTTCTCCTATTGCATTCTCTTGTCATTTATTTCATTTGTATAGTTTCTGTATTGAAAAAATGTCCAATTATTTGAGTTTAATTTATGTAACTTGAGTCTATAAAGCTGTGGATATTCCCACTTTTCAAATTGTTGTGATACAGAACTCTTAAGAATGTCTTTTATGTTTTATAAAATCAAGCTTTAAATGGCAATGATGAAATAAAGTTAAATGTGTATGTTTTAAATTTGTATTAAATCTTTTATATTGGTGTATTGATACAGTTACGTAGTTATTATGGATTCAGTACGGCATATTATTTCTTGTGCCTACTATATTGTAGGGAGGGCCTAAGGATACAAAGTAGAGTAAGTCTTGAGGTACTTACAATTTATTGGACAAACTTTTATGAAACCTCCTTCACCCTATAACAGTAGATTTAAAATCAACATTGTTCTTTATGTAAAATGATAAATGTCACTTGGAATTAATTGAGTTTAGCAAATGTTAGATTGTATACAACCTTTCTGTGCTCTTAGGTTTATTATCAGTGACCCTTGAACAACATGGGGGTTGGAACACTGACCCTCTAAGCAATTGAAAATCCCAGTAAAACTTATAGCCAGCCCTTCATATCTGTGGTCACCCCAAACCCATGGATTCAACCAACCATGGGTCATGTGGTACTATAGTATTTACTATTGAAAAATAGCCAAATATAAGTGGACCTGCACAATTCAAAGTGTTGTTCAAAGGTCAGCTGTATACTTAAACATTATGTTTATTCCTCTGCCTGTGCCTTCATTAATACTCTCATCAGGTATGTTCTTTCAGTTCCCACCTATTTTTCCAGAGTCAGTTTAAGGCAAACTTACAAAAATTGCTTTCTAATCTCTATACTAAATCTTAGCTCATTTTGTAATAATTCATTTTTTTAAGTATGTAGTAGCAGACACTGTTTTAAGATCTTTATATGTATTCATTCAACCTCCACTGTTAAGTAAATATACATAATCTGTATCCATTCATTCAAAAATTACATAATGAGCATCTATTACTGTGCAGAAAAAGAATACTGCATGCCAAGTATTACGAAGAATGAAACAAAGTCCTGGCCTTTCTAAAGCTTGAGATCTTATGAAGGAGAGGAAAGTATATGACAAAGGACCATAAAGTAACCAAAGAGGTTTATTTCATTGTGTGTTTGTGTTATTTCACTTGGAATAATCTTTCTCTGATCCAGCTGGGTGCTTGTTGAGAATAAAGGGCGATGTCTTGCATTCTTTCATCTCTTGGTGCTGCTGGACAAATAGGTACCAGTCTTTGATGATGGGTATCATGTATACTGCTGTAAAAGCCATCCCCAGAGAGGAGCTGAAAGTATCTAACTTAGGTCCACCCATGTCTTTTTTTCCTGAATAAGAAAAGCAGTTATGTAGAAGTGGAAATTGTGTTGATTTAGGGATGGTCAAAACTCAATATTCAGAAAACAAAGATCATGGCATCTGGTCCATCACTTTACAGCAAATAGGGAAAAGGTGGAAGCAGTGACAGATTTTATCGGGCTCCAAAATTGCTGTGGATGATGACTGCAACCATGAAATTAAATGACACTTGCTCCTTGGAAGAAAAGATGTGACTCTTGATGAAAGTGAAAAAGGAGAGTGAAAAAGTTGGCTTTAAAGCTCAACATTCAGAAATTAAGATGATGGCATCCAGTCCCATCACTTCATGGCAAATAGATGTGGACACAGTGGCTGACTTTATTTTTGGGGGCTCCAAAATCACTGCAGATGGTGATTGCAGCCATGAAATTAAAAGATGCTTACTCCTTGGAAGAAAAGTTATGACCAACCTAGACAGCATATTCAAAAGCAGAGACATTACTTTGACAACAAAGGTCCGTCTAGTTGAGGCTATGGTTTTTCCAGTAGTCATGTATGGATATGAGAGTTGGACTGTGAAGAAGGCTGAGCACGGAAGAATTGATGTTTTGAACTGTGGTGCTAGAGAAGACCTGAGAGTCCCTTGGACTGGAAGCAGGTCAAGCCAGTCAATCCTAAAGGAAATCAACCCTGAATATTCATTAGAAGGTCTGACGCTGAAGCTGAAGCTCCAGTACTTTGGCCACCTGATGCGAAGAGCTGACACGTTGGAAAAGACCCTGATGCTGGGAAATACTGAAGGCAGAAAGAGAAGAGGGCAGCAGAGGACGAGATGGTTAGGTAACATCACTGAATCAATGGACATGAATATGGGCAAACTCCAGGACACAGTGGAGGATAGGACCCCAGGGTTCTGCAAAGAGTCAGACAACTTAGCAACAGAACAACAGAGTCTCTGTTTCCAAACAATGTGCAGTGCGTTATAGCGGTCACTATTAAAAGACAGTCGAATTCTTGGGCTGTTGATGTTTGAGAGATTGAGAAGGAAAGCAGAAGTAGAACTTGAGTAAAAATATGAAGAGAGTTGAAAATTATGGTCCTGTTTTTAGGAAATATGTTTGAAAATCTTTATAGAAAGCAATGACTGCTTCTGGAAACACTGCCTCTTTGCTAATAGGAATAATAAATGTGGTTCTTTCCCCTAAAAGCACACCAGTAGCAACATTATGGATTACCGCTAACACTTAAATGTCTGTCATTTATGCATTTAATATTAGTGATCTTAATACTGATTTATTATGATGATGATTTATTATGATTCATACTCTCTTTTCAAGAGTTACGTCCAGAAATTCATGCTCTGGATTTGAATGTTAGTCTCAGTAGGAGCTTCTGCCAAACAGTCTATTGCCTAGAAGTTACTCTGTAGTACCAAGTCTGCAGTAGCTAGGCTCTTAAAAAAACAGGAAAAATTGGCTTTAAAAAATTAATGAAAGAACATTAACTACATAAAGAATCAAAGGGAAGGCTGAAAACTAGAGAACTAGGGCAGCCCCAAGGACTCTCAAGTCACAAATTTGTGAACTCTAATAAATGAGTCACTGGTGTTACCCAATGACATCTCCAAAGGAGTCAAACTGATGGTTTCAAAAAGAGTAATATGGATAGTTTAAAAAAAAAAAAAAAAAGGGACAATGAGGAGGCTTAGCATTCTAACAAGCTGAGATGTAAGACTAAGAATTCTGGGAAATTGCATTTTTAAATATTTTGATCACTTTGATGCAGCCAGCATTGTTAAGATGGTTAAATTAGATTGCATATTACTATTGTGAGTTTTCTGAGGAGCTAGTCATGATCTTTTTTACCTCTTACAGATTATATATCAATTCAGAAATATACTTACTGGAGTTGAGTAGGAAGAAGCCAAGCTGTGAGCTTTATTGAGAAAGCTTGACTGGAAAAACTTTGGCCTACGATTCCCATTGAACTTGTCCCACTCTTTCTATACCTTGAGGCTCACCTTGGAAGGGAAATATTTAATCTAACAGAGGAAAAGAATTGTGACTGACATCCCCACCATGTTAAAGAAGTTGATTCCAAGAGAGTCTGGTAAGCCTCCAGACTCTGCACTCTGACTCAGTTCTGCTTACTATAGGTAGAGGAATGAAAACATGTTCCAGTTGAGCCCATCAAAGTCTGAGCTAGAGCCCCAGAAGGGACTGAACCCCTCCTAGTCTTCAGGGTCCTTCTCCCCATATCGTTAGCTGGACAGAGAAGTCAGTCCTCTGGTACTTTTACGCAGAAGTAGAACAATCTCCGGAGAAGGGCAATGGCACCCCACTCCAGTACTCCTGCCTGGAAAATCCCATGGATGGAGGAGCCTGGTAGGCTGCAGTCCATGGGGTCGCTGAGGGTCAAACACGACTGAGCGACTTCACTTTCACTTTTCCCTTTCATGCATTGGAGAAGGCAATGGCAACCCACTCCAGTGTTCTTGCCTAGAGAATCCTAGGGACAGGGGAGCCTGGTGGGCTTCCGTCTATGGGGTCACACAGTGTCGGACACAACTGAAGTGACTTAGCAGCAGCAGAGCAAACTCACGTATTGGCTGAAATGGCAACCCCCTCCAGGGTTCTTGCCTGGAGGATCCCATGGACAGAGGGGCCTGGTGGGCTACAGTCTATGGAGTTGCAAAGAGTCAGACACGACTAAGGAACTAACACACAGATAAGCACAACAGTGACAACAATCATTTGTTTCTCCTTCAAGCCTGCAGGTCAGCAGATTGCGTCATTCTCGCTTTACTGCTGAAGAGGCACAGAACTCTGAGGCTTCGCTTCAAACTTGTACACTGATGCTTTTCCACATTCCACTGACCAAGGCAAGTCTTATGGTTAAGCCAAACTTCAGCGGGAAAGGGAAATACACTCCTCCCCAGGAGATGGTGGGGAGAGGTGTGAAAATCGAATGAAAGGCTCTAATAGACCAGGGATTGGCAAACTTTTTCTGTAAAGGGTCAGTTTAGGCTCTGCAGCCAATATGGTCTCTTGCACCTACTCAAGTGAGTCAGTTGTTATGAAAGCTCCTCAGACAGTAAGTAAACGAATGAGCATGGCTGTGTTCCAGTAACAAAAAGCTGATGTGCTGTATTTGGTCCATGGGTTACAGTTTGCTGACCCTGTAAGAGATACTTTTGCTCTTTTGTTCGCAAATGTTCAAACCTGTCCCTGGCTCAAAGCAACTGATTCTCTGATACTTAAGGCTCACATTTAAAACATCATTATTTATTGAATCTATCCACAGTACCTCAAATGGGATGGCCCTCTATTTCATCTCAATCCCATATTGAAACAACTGGCTATTTCTTTGAGGTACTCCTCAGGACACCCTACAATAAATTTTTATCTGAAAACTTGGGAAGGGAGCCCCTTTGGCATATGACGCCTATGAAGAGGTTGAGAACAGCGAAGATGCTACATGCTTCTATTTTAATCACTGTATAAACATGGATGCTGAATACATTTTTATTACCAGTATGCATTCAGGTTCTTAGTTTCCTAACCTCCTATATGTTTTGTAATTATGAACTGAAAAATTACTAGCATAATAAAGTAGGTATCCACACACATATTTAATTTTTTCTTTACCTTCTGTTTCATGTAATTGTAAGATTCATCTTAATGTTATTAAATGTGAAAATTCAGGATAGCTGAAATAATGCTACATTGTAATACCTAAGTTTTCCACCAGGTGTCACTAATACTGTGAATTTCTTTTGACTCTAAAGACTAATATTCAGCTTTTCTTACTGAAAGTTAACATTGGGACTTCTGGCTACAAAAAGACGTCGGGAGAGAAAACACAGCATCTGTCCTTTGCTAGGCATTTTACATGAACTGTTTCATTTAACTCCTATGCTTTAGTGCACAAAAAGCACTGCAGGGCCAGTGGGCATGCAGACAGCACTATGTTTTAACGTTTGGATGGTCTCCTTTGTCCATGGCCACAGAAGTTCATTTGACTCCATACCAAGCACATCGAAAGGAGTGTTTCCTCACCATTTTCTTAGTGGCTCTTACCGTCTACATCCTGTTAGCAACTGAGTGTCCAGAATAAGTCGGTTTTCCTTTACTGGGCTTTAAGTTTCATTGGTGAGTTTGTATTTCCACCTCAGATGACTCTGACCAATGATGGGCAGCCACCAAAACACAGAGGACATTTTCCTATACCTTATCTATAGTGGCTATGGAAAAAAATCAAGTATGAATTTTCAAGCATTTGTAAACCAGTTTTCCAACTTACCAGGAGAATTGTTTATTACTCCTTGGGGCATTAATTTTTGGCTTAACTTGTAAATAATTTCTCATTTTTAAAAATTCCGTGTATGAAACTGTATTTCAGTTATTTATTCATTGTAACCATGATCAAAGTTTGTGTTGGAATAACAATGGAATAAAACCTATTAAACTTCAAATTTTATTAGTTATATTTTCTAAAAACAGATCTTTAGTAATCTTTCCATTCTTCATGATTGTGGCTTTGAAAGTCAGCAGAATTAACCTATGCTTATTAAAAAAAAAAAAAAATCTAGCTGGGGAAGCTACTTAATCTCCATTAGAGCGGACAATCCTGTTCCAATCTGGCAAAAACATTGTAGCCCTAGCAACAAAACTATTAGAAAAGGCCTAGAGAGAAAATGTCAGAGCTGACCCTGTGATTACACAAGTCAGTTTATGTTACCACTTCACCTATTTTTGTCCTCCTACCACTTAATCTATGTTTATACTAGAGAAACATAATACAGTTTCATTTATTTGTCTAGGTCCACTTTCATCTACATTTATCTGCATCATTTTGCTATGCAAGCTTGTTTGCACAAAGGAGCTTAACATCAGATCAGAATCTTCATTGTCTTGGAATTTCATCTGTGCTGGAAAAGGCCTCTGAGTATAAGCAGGCTAACCACACTCTGCTTCCATGCAAGGGAGAGATCTCAATCAAACATCTTTAAAAACTAGTTAGATACAGATATATCAGGTAGATGCCTAGACATGGATATGATTTCTGTCTGAAGGGCAGTCTCCTTGTCTATGTGCAGAAGTTAGTGGTTTTAAAGATTGAGTCAGTAATACCAAAATAGTTCATGTCTAAAATACCATTCTTGGATTGCTGTACTCAACCATAATAATCAATACAGCTCTGTGGAAACCAACTCAAAGT
>NW_020190806.1:0-7132 GCF_002263795.3 Bos taurus | reverse complement strand
TGATCAGCACATGATCAGTCACATGATCAATGCATGATAAGCCAGGTGATCAGTGCATGGTCAATTACGTGATCAGTGCATGATCAGTCATGCGACTAGTACATCGTAGCTGCGTGATCATTGCATGATCAGCCACGTGAGCAGTGCATGATAGCCACGTGATCAGTGTATGATCAGACACGTGATCAGTGCATGATCAGCCACGTGATCAGTGCATGATCAATAACGTGATCAGTGCATGATCAGTCACGTGATACGGGTGTGTGATCAGCCACGTGATCAGTGCATGATAGCCACGGGATCACTTCATGAGTAGTCACGTGATCTGTGCATGACCAGGCACGTGATCAGTGTATGATCAGCCACGTGATCAGTGCATGATCGGACACGTGAAGTGTATGATCAGCCACGTGTTTCAGTGCATGATACCTACGTGATCAGTTCATGTTTAGTCACGTGATCTGTGCATGACAGGCACGTAATCAGTGCATGATATCCACGTGATCAGTGAATTATACCCACGTGATCAGTTCATGATTAGTCACGTGATCTGTGCGTGACCAGGCACGTGATCAGTGTATGACCATCCATGTGATCAGTGCATGATAGCCACGTGATCAGTGCATGATCAGTCACGTGATCAGTGCATGATCAGTAACAAGAAAGTGCATGATAAGTCACCTGATCAGTGCATGATCAATTACGTGATCAGTGCATGATCACTCACGTGACTAGTACATGGTAGCTACGTGATCATTGCATGATCAGCAACGTGAGCCGTGCATGATAGCCACGAGATCAGTGCATGATCAGTCACGTGACCAGTCCATGGTAGCTACGTGATCATTGCATGATCAGCCACCTGAGTAGTGCATGATAGCCAGGTGATCAGTGCATGATCAGTCACGTGATCAGTGCATGATCAGTCATGTAATCTGTGCATGACCAGGCACGTGATCAGTGTATGATCAGCCACGTGATCAGTGCATGATAAATTACGTCATCAGTGCATGATCAGTCATGTGACCAGTACATGGTAGCTAGGTGATCATTGCATGATCAGTCACGTGAGCCGTGCATGATAGCCACGAGATCAAGTGCATGATCAGTCACGTGATCAGTGCATGATCAGTACGAGAACAGTGCATGATAAGTCAACCTGATCAGTGCATGATCAATTATGTGATCAGTGCACGATCATCACGTGATAGTACATGGTAGCTACGTGATCATGCATGATCAGCCACGTGAGCAGTGCATGATAGCCCGTGATCATTGCATGATAAGTTTCAGGAGCAGAGTATGATCAGCCACTTGATCAGTGCATGATAGCCACGAGATCAGTGCATGATCAGTCACGTGATCAGTGAATGATCAGCCAAGTACAGTGCATGATTGAACTCATCAGTGCATGATCAGTCACGTGATCAGTGCATGGTCATCCGTGATCAGTGCATGATCAGTCACGTGATCAGTGCATGATCGCCACGTGATCAGTGCATGATCAGATACGTGATCAGTGCATGATCAGTCACGTGAGTGTTGATCAGCCAAGTGATCAGTGCATGATAGCACGGGATCATTCATGAGTAGTCACGTGATCTGTGCATGACCAGGCACGTGATCAGTGTATGATCAGCCACGTGATCAGTGCATGATCGGACACGTGAACAGTGTATGATCAGCACGTGTTCAGTGCATGATCCTAACGTGATCAGTTCATGTTTAGTCAGGTTATCTGTGCATGACAGGCACGTAATCAGTGCATGATATCCACGTGATCAGTGAATTATACCCACGTGATCAGTTCATGATTAGTCACGTGATCTGTGCGTGACCAGGCACGTGATCAGTGTATGACCATCCATGTGATCAGTGCATGATAGCCACGTGATCAGTGCATGATCAGTCAGTGATCAGTGCATGATCAGTAACAGAAAGTGCATGATAAGTACTGATCAGTGCATGATCAATTACGTGATCAGTGCATGATCATCACGTGACTAGTACATGGTAGCTACGTGATCATTGCATGATCAGCAAGTGAGCCGTGCATGATAGCCACGAGATCAGTGCATGATCAGTCACGTGAACAGTCATGGTAGCTACGTGATCATTGCATGATCAGCCACCTGAGTAGTGCATGATAGCCAGGTGATCAGTGCATGATCAGTCAGTGATCAGTGGCATGATCAGTCATGTAATCTGTGCATGACCAGTGCACGTGATCAGTGTATGATCAGCCACGTGATCAGTGCATGATCAGCCCATAATCAGTGCATGATCAATTACGTCATCAGTGCATGATCAGTCATGTGACGAGTACATGGTAGCTAGGTGATCATTGCATGATCAGTCACGTGAGCCGTGCATGATCCACGAGATCAGTGGCATGATCAGTCACGTGATCAGTGCATGATCAGTAACGAGAACAGTGCATGATAAGTCACCTGATCAGTGCATGATCAATTATGTGATCAGTGACGATCACTCAGTGACTAGTACATGGTAGCTACGTGATCATTGCATGATCAGCCACGTGAGCAGTGCATGATAGCCAGCGTGATCATTGCATGATCAGTTTCAGGAGCAGAGTATGATCAGCACTTGATCAGTGCATGATAGCCACGAGATCAGTGCATGATCAGTCACGTGATCAGTGTATGATCAGCCAAGTAATCAGTGCATGATTGCCAACTCATCAGTGCATGATCAGTCACGTGATCAGTGCATGGTCAGTCACGTGATCAGTGCATGATCATTCACGTGATCAGTGTATATGATCATCCACGTGATCAGTGCATGTGGAGTCATGTAATCAATGCATGATAGCGCCGTGATCAGTGCATGATCAGTCCCGTAATGAGTGTATGATCAGCCAAGTGATCAGTGCAAGATAGCTAGGTGATCAGTGCATGATCCGTCACATGATCAGTGCATGAGAAGCCACTTCATCAGTGCATGATAGCCAGTGAATCAGTGCATACAATTACGTGATCAGTGCATGCGCAATCACGTGATCAGTGCATGAGAGCGACGTGATCAGTGCATGATCATTCACGTGATAGGTGTTGATCACCACGTGAACAGTGCATGCTCAGTCACGTGATCAGGGCCTGCTGAGCTGCGTGATTACTGTCTGCTCATCTGCTTGACAATTGCCAGCTGAGTTGCACGATTCCTGCCTGTCATCTCCTTGACAATTGCCACCTGTGCTGCGTAATTCCTGCCTGCTCATCTACTTGATTATTGCCAGCTGAGCAGCGTGATTTCTCAGAGCTCAGTTCCATGATTATTGCTGCTGACTGATTCCTGCCTACTCAGCTCTTTGTTCATTGCCTCCAGAGGCACATGATCAGTGTATGACACCAAACATGATCAGCACATGATCAGTCACATGATCAATGCATGATAAGCCAGGTGATCAGTGCATGGTCAATTACGTGATCAGTGCATGATCAGTCATGCGACTAGTACATCGTAGCTGCGTGATCATTGCATGATCAGCCACGTGAGCAGTGCATGATAGCCACGTGATCAGTGTATGATCAGACACGTGATCAGTGCATGATCAGCCAGTGATCAGTGCATGATCAACGTGATCAGTGCAATGATCAGTCACGTGATACGTGTGTGATCAGCCACGTGATCAGTGCATGATAGCCACGGGATCACTTCATGAGTAGTCACGTGATCTGTGCATGACCAGGCAACGTGACAGTGTATGATCAGCCAATGATCAGTGCATGATCGGACACGTGAACAGTGTATGATCAGCCACGTGTTCAGTGCATGATACCTACGTGATCAGTTCATGTTTAGTCACGTGATCTGTGCATGACAGGCACGTAATCAGTGCATGATATCCACGTGATCAGTGAATTATACCCACGTGATCAGTTCATGATTAGTCACGTGATCTGTGCGTGACCAGGCACGTGATCAGTGTATGATAGCCACGTGATCAGTGCATGATAGCCACGTGATCAGTGCATGATCAGTCACGTGATCAGTGCATGATCAGTAACGAGAACAGTGCATGATAAGTCACCTGATCAGTGCATGATCAAATACGTGATCAGTGCATGATCACTCACGTGACTAGTACTGGTAGCTACGTGATCATTGCATGATCAGCAACGTGAGCCGTGCATGATAGCCACGAGATCAGTGCATGATCAGTCACGTGACCAGTCCATGGTAGAGTACGTGATCATTGCATGATCAGCCACCTGAGTAGTGCATGATAGCCAGGTGATCAGTGCATGATCATCACGTGATCAGTGCATGATCAGTCATGTAATCTGTGCATGACCAGGCACGTGATCAGTGTATGATCAGCCACGTGATCAGTGCATGATCAGCCACATAATCAGTGCATGATCAATTACGTCATCAGTGCATGATCAGTCATGTGACCAGTACATGGTAGCTAGGTGATCATTGCATGATCAGTCACGTGAGCCGTGCATGATAGCCAGAGATCAGTGCATGATCAGTCACGTGATCAGTGCATGATCAGTAACAGAACAGTGCATGATAAGTCAACCTGATCAGTGCATGATCAATTATGTGATCAGTGCACGATCATCACGTGACTAGTACATGTAGCTACGTGATCATTGCATGATCAGCCACGTGAGCAGTGCATGATAGCACGTGATCATTGCATGAATCAGTTTCAGGAGCAGAGTATGATCAGCCTTGATCAGTGCATGATAGCCCACGAGATCAGTGCATGATCAGTCACGTGATCAGTGTATGATCAGCCAGTATCAGTGCATGATTGCAACTCATCAGTGCATGATCAGTCACGTGATCAGTGCATGGTCAGTCACGTGATCAGTGCATGATCAGTCACGTGATCAGTGTATGATCATCCACGTGATCAGTGCATGTGGAGTCATGTAATCATGCATGATAGCGCGTGATCAGTGCATGATCAGTCCGTAATGAGTGTATGATCAGCCAAGTGATCAGTGCAAGATAGCTAGGTGATCAGTGCATGATCCGTCACATGATCAGTGCATGAGAAGCCACTTCATCAGTGCATGATAGCCACGTGATCAGTGCATACAATTACGTGATAGTGCATGCGCAATCACGTGATCAGTGCATGAGAGCCACGTGATCAGTGCATGATCATTCACGTGATAGGTGTGTGATCAGCCACGTGAACAGTGCATGCTCAGTCACGTGATCAGGGCCTGCTGAGCTGCGTGATTACTGTCTGCTCATCTGCTTGACAATTGCCAGCTGAGTTGCACGATTCCTGCTGTCATCTCTTGACAATTGCCACCTGTGCTGCGTAATTCCTGCTGCTCTACTTGATTATTGCCAGCTGAGCAGCGTGATTTCTCAGAGCTCAGTTCCATGATTATTGCTGCTGACTGATTCTGCTACTCAGCTCTTTGTTCATTGCCTCCGAGGCACATGATCAGTGTATGACACAAACATGATCAGCACATGATCAGTCACATGATCAATGCATGATAAGCCAGGTGATCAGTGCATGGTCAATTACGTGATCAGTGCATGATCAGTCATGCGACTAGTACATCGTAGCTGCGTGATCATTGCATGATCAGCCACGTGAGCAGTGCATGATAGCCACGTGATCAGTGTATGATCAGACACGTGATCAGTGCATGATCAGCCACGTGATCAGTGCATGATCAAATACGTGATCAGTGCATGATCAGTCAGTGATACGTGTGTGATCAGCCACGTGATCAGTGCATGATAGCCAGGGATCACTTCATGAGTAGTCACGTGATCTGTGCATGACCAGGCACGTGATCAGTGAATGATCAGCCACGTGATCAGTGCATGATCGACACGTGAACAGTGTATGATCAGCCACGTGTTCAGTGCAATGATACCTACGTGATCAGTTCATGTTTAGTCACGTGATCTGTGCATGACAGGCAGTAATCAGTGCATGATATCCACGTGATCAGTGAATTATACCACGTGATCAGTTCATGATTAGTCACGTGATCTGTGCGTGACCAGGCACGTGAATAGTGTATGACCATCCATGTGATCAGTGCATGATAGCCACGTGATAGTGCATGATCAGTAACGTGATCAGTGATGATCAGTAACGAGAACAGTGCATGATAAGTCACCTGATCAGTGCATGATCAATTACGTGATCAGTGCATGATCACTCACGTGACTAGTACATGGTAGCTACGTGATCATTGCATGATCAGACACGTGAGCCGTGCATGATAGCCACGAGATCAGTGCATGATCAGTCACGTGACCAGTCCATGGTAGCTAAGTGATCATTGCATGATCAGCCACCTGTGTAGTGCATGATAGCCAGGTGATCAGTGCATGATCAGTCAGTGATCAGTGCATGATCAGTCATGTAATCTGTGCATGACCAGGCACGTGATCAGTGTATGATCAGGCCTCAGTGCATTCAGTGCATGATCAATTACGTGATCAGTGCATGATCAGTCATGTGACCAGTACATGGTAGCTAGGTGATCATTGCATGATCAGTCACGTGAGCCGTGCATGATAGCCACGAGATCAGTGCATGATCAGTCACGTGATCAGTGCATGATCAGTAACGAGAACAGTGCATGATAAGTCACCTGATCAGTGCATGATCAATTATGTGATCAGTGCACGATCACTCACGTGACTAGTACATGGTAGTACGTGATCATTGCATGATCAGCCACGTGAGCAGTGCATGATAAGCCACGTGATCATTGCATGATCAGTTTCAGGAGCAGAGTATGATCAGCACTTGATCAGTGCAATGATAGCCACGAGATCAGTGCATGATCAGTCACGTGATCAGTGTATGATCAGCCAAGTAATCAGTGCATGATTGCCATCATCAGTGCTGATCAGTCACGTGATCAGTGCATGGTCAGTCACAGTGATCAGTGCATGATCAGTCCACGTGATCAAGTGTATGATCATCCACGTGATCAGTGCATGTGGAGTCATGTAATCAATGCATGATAGCGCCGTGAATAAGTGCATGATTTCATCCCGTAATGAGTGTATGATCCGCCAAGTGATCAGTGCAAGATAGCTAGGTGATCAGTGCATGATGTCACATGATCAGTGCATGAGAAGCCATTCATCAGTGCATATAGCACGT
>NW_020190805.1:0-14459 GCF_002263795.3 Bos taurus | reverse complement strand
ATTCAGCCTTGGATACTCGCCAGTATCAGCCAATTGCGACACCTGCCCTATACGCTCACTGCCTAGATACTCGCCGAATAGCTGACCCTGAGCAACTAAAAGGATACCGCACGCCACCACCCTGCGCCGCTCATAACTCTGCCACTGATACTCGCCAAGCTGACCACGCAACAACCCGGCCCGCGCATCTGCCTATAACTCTGGCCAAGCCTGAGCCCCCGGCGCGAGACACCGCCCGCCCCTCATCTGGCCTGATACTCGCCGGCTGAGCCTCGCCCAACACCGACACCTCCTGCCCAACTCATACCCACTTCATCGGTGTTCAACGTCGCATAGTGGCCTCACGCTGGAACATTTGTTGCCGCCGTCAGTAATCAGGGCAGGATTAACCTCTGCCACGGGCTAGCCGCGTATAATGAGCGGCAGGAGTCGTAGTGGTCTGCACACACTTGCGCGCCCGCTTCAATCTGCCTCGAATACTCCGCCCCAAAAGTGTGCGCGCAAAGGGCTCAGCTGACGCGAGTATCATGCACTGTTGACCGCCGGCCACAACCGTGCCCTGATCGCTCATCTGACCTGATACTCGCCCAGCTGCATGGCTGAAGTCTGATCCAAAGCGCGGCGAACAACCTGTCCTCGCCGCTAGCTGCCTGATTGACCCCGGGCCGGCTGGAGGATTATCCCAGGCTGGGCGCCCACACCTGTCCCACCTCATCTGCCATTGAGATCGCGGGCAAAACCCTCCGGTGTCTGCGGGCGGCGCTCTCAGGCTGAAGCCGCGGGCCGGACGAGTATCAGGCAGATGAGGCGGGCACACACTAGGTGCTCGCCGACTCAAGCTGCGCGACAGTATCAGCAAATGACCGCTGTGCGAGGCAAGTGATTCCGCGGGCTCACTGTCTGGCGCCATCATCAGGCAGAGATACTCGCCAGCTATGATAACGGCACGGTGCGTCCGCGCGCACCCACCTGCACCCAACCCCGGCTCAGGCCCTGGCGAGCTATCAGGCAGTAGGCTGTGGGGCACGGCCTGATATCGTGTCCGCCCGCAGCTGCAGCGCCTGGGACGAGTATCAGCAAGTTCCGCGCGACACCCTCACCTGCCCGCCTCATCTCTAAACTCGCCAGCTGGGCCCCACGACCACCGGCCCGGCTCCATCAAGCCTTGATACTCCGGCCAGCTGGGAAAAAATATGAGCGGCACGTTGTCGCGCGGCTCCAGCTGAGGGTCGACAACCGCAGTTGCATTCAGCAGCCATGAGCGGGCAGTGCTCGCGTGGCTCAGCTGCGAGTATCAGCAGCAGCCTGCAGCCGGCCGAGGCTCATTGTGCTGCCTGGCATAGCTCGCCTTCAGACTGCTGCCGAGAGCTACTCTCGCAGTCACGGCCGGGACACGCTGCCACTGTCGCTGGCCCTTTGAATTCTAGCGTGAGTATCAGGCTGCTGATGAGATACGGTTCACGGTCCAGCTCGGGCGGCCTCAGCTGCTGAGCACTCTCAGGCACGCGACAACCTGCCCGCCCTCATCTGCATGACTTGCGGGCATGGTGATACTCGCTAGCGCATCTGCATCAGCTGGCGATATCAGGCCAGCGCGCGATACCAATGCGGGCAGCGCTTGTCCCACTCCTACACATCTGCGTCACTGCTGGGCACTGAAGTATACAGCTGCAGCGCATCGAAGCTTGCGGGCAGGTATTGTCCCGCGGCATCAGCAGATCGAGATCAGGCAGAACTATGATGGCGGGCGCAGCGGTGTCGCGCGGCTCAGCCGGCGACACGAGTATCAGGCAGTATGAGCCGGGCAGTAGGCCTGCTGCGCGCGGCGCAGCTAGGCGAAGTATGAGGACAACGACGATGCATTGCCCCCAGCCGCGCGGACACGTGATCGGTGCGCCTTGAATGTCGCACGCGCCCCAGCCCTGCTCAGACTGCGCAAAGAGATCAGGCAGCAATTGAGCGGCAGGCTGTGGGCGCGGACCTACCAGGCTGCCATTATCAGGCAGTGGTCGAGTCGAATGGTGTCGCTATGGCTGATTCTGGCGAGTATCAGCATATGACGGGCAGTGTCGCGGGCTCAGTGGCGAGTATTTCAGCGAGATGACCGGGCAGGTGTCGCGCCGGCCTCAGTGAGCGAATCAGAGATGAGCCCAAAGTGTCCAGGGGCTCAGCTGGCAGATGCAGGCATGATAGCGGGCAGGGCTGTCCGGGCTCAGCTCGAGTATAGTGATGCAGGGCAATAGCTGGATGTTGCGGGCGCTAGCTTGCGGAGTATAGGCAGATAAGCGGGCAGGTGTCGCGCGGCTCAGCTGGCGAGTATCAGGCAGATCGAGCGGCAGGTGTCGCGCGCTCAGACTGGCGAGTAATCAGGCCAGATGAGCGGGCAGGTTGTCCGGCGCGGCTCAAGCTGGCGAGTATCAGGCAGTCATGATGCGGCAGGTGTCGCGGGCTCAGGCTGGCGAGTATCTGAGGCACGATGAGCGGGCCAGGTGTACGCCGCGGCTCAGCTGGCGAGTATCAGGCAGATGAGCGGCAGTGTCGCGCGGCTCAGGCTGGCGAGCTATCAGCGCAGATGAGCGGCAGGTGTCCCGCGGCTCAGCTGGCCGGAGTATCAGGCAGATGAGGCGGCAGGTGTCGCGGCTCAGCTCGGCGAGTATTCAGGCAGATGACGGCAGGCTCGCGCGGCGGCTCAGCGCGAGCGTAGTATCAGGCAGATGAGCGGGCAGGTGTCGCGGGGCTGCAGCCTGGCGAGTATCAGGCAATGATGGCGGGCAGGTGTCGCGTCGGCTCATGCTGTGCGAGTATCAGGCAGATGAGCGGCAGGTGCTGGCCGCGCTTCACGCTGGCGAGGTATCAGGCGCATGAGCGGCAGGTGTCGCGCGGGCTCACGGCTGCAGCAGAGTATCAGCCAGATGAGAGCGGCAGGTGTCCGCGGCTCAGCTGGCGAGTATCAGGCAGATGAGCGGGCAGGTGTCGCGCGGCTCAGCTGGCCGACGTATCCAGGCAGATGAGCGGGCACAAGGGTTGTACGCGCGGCTCAGCTTGGCTGATATTCAGAGCCCCAGCATGAGAATTGGCAGGTGTCGCGCGCTCAGCTGCGAGTATCAGGCCTGATGAGCGGGCAGGTGTCGTGGCGCAGTCAGCTGGGCGAGTATTCAGGCAGATGACCGCGGGCACGGTGTCGCGCCGGCTCAGCTGGCGAGTATCACGGCAGCATCAGCGGGCACGTGATCGCAGCGGACGCAGCTGGCGAATGGAATCAGGCAGAATGAGCGGGCAGCGTGTCCGCGCGGGGCCTCAGCTGGGGCGGAGTATCAGGGCATGAGCTGGCAGTGTCGCGCGGGCCAGTGGCGGTATAGGCTGATGCGGCAGTGTCGCGGCTCAGTGCGAGTATCTGCATGAGCGGCAGTGTCGCGCTCAGCTCGAGTCAGGCGCATGAGCGGGCAGGTGTCGCGCGTCCAGCTGGCGAGTATCAGGCAGATGAGCGGCAGGTGTCGCGCGGCTCAGCTGGCGACTATCAGCAGATGAGCCAGGTGTCGCGCGGCTCAGCTGCGAGTATCAGGCAGATGAGCGGGCAGGTGTCGCGCGGCTCAGCTGGCGAGTATCAGGCAGATGAGCGGGACAGGTTGTCGCGCGCTCAGCTGGCGAGTATCAGGCAGATGAGCGTGCAGGTGTCGCGGGCTCAGCTGGCGGAGTATTCAGGGCTGATGCGCGGCAGGTGTCGGGGGGCTCAGCTTGGCCGAGTATCAGGCAGATGAGCGGCAGGTGTCGCCGCGGCTGATTCTGCGCGAGTATCCAGGCTAGATGAGCGCAGGTGTCGCGCGGGCTCAGCTGGCGAGTTTCAGGCAGATGAGCGGGCAGGTGTCGCGCGGCTCAGCTGCGAGAGTATCAGGCAGATGAGCGGCAGGTGTCGCGCGGCTCACTGCGTGGAGTATTCAGGCGATGAGCGGGGCAGGTGTCGGGCTCACCTGCGAGTATCAGGCTGGATTGAGCGGCAGGTGTCGCGCGGCTCAGCTGCGAGTATCAGGCAAGATGAGCGGGCAGGTGCGCCGCGCTCAGCTGGCAGTATTCAGCAGATGAGCGGGCAGGTGTCGCGCGGCTCAGCTGGCGGAGTATCAGGCTGGATGAGCGGGCAGGGTCGGCAGCGGTGTGCGCGCAGCTGGCGAGTATCAGGCATGAGATGCGGCAGTGTCGGGGCTCAGTGCGAGTATTCGGACATGATAGGGCCGTGTCTGCGCGCTCAGTACGCGGTATCAGGCTCATGAGCGGGCAGGTGTCAGCGGGCTAGCTGGCCGAATTCGGAGATGACGCAGGCAGGTGTCCGCGGGGACTCAGCTGGCGCAGTCAGTGAATGACGGCGGTGTCGTGCGTAGTGCGAGTATCAGGCAGGATGAGCGGGCAGGTGGCCTGGTTCGCTGGCGATATATCGCAGATGCCAGCGGCAGATGTTCGGGCCGAGCTGGCGAGTATCAGGCAGCTATGAGCGGGCAGGGGTCGCGGCCTGCTTCAGCAGATGAGGCGACGGTTTCAGCTGGTTATCGGCAGAGGTGCAGCGATGTTCGTGGGGCTCGCTGGCGAGTATCAGGCAGATGAGCGGCAGTGTCGCGCGGCTAGATCTGGCAGTAATCAGGCTGATGACGGGCAGGGTACGTGGGGTGCTCAAGCTGGGCAGTAATCAGGCAGATAGGAACAGGTCGCGGAACTCAGCTGGCGAGTATCAGGCAGCTGAGCGGCAGGGCGTCGCGCGGGGCTCAGCTGGCAGAATCAGGCAGATGGCAGGCAGTGTCCCGCGGTCAGCGGCGATATCAGGCGAGTATAGCGTCGCGCAGAGTACTCGGGGATCAGCATCGCAGGGCGCGTAGACGAGTATCAGGCAGAGTATACGGGCACCGGTGTCGGGGCTCAGTCGAGTATCAGGCAGATGAGCGGTGCAGTTGTCGCGGTCTCGCCTGGGAGTTCAGGCCGATTGACAGGGCAGGTGTCATGCGGGCTCAGCCTGCGAATATCAGAGCAAGATAGCGGCAAGGTGTCGCGTGGCTCAGCGGCGAGTATCAGGCAGGATTGAAGCGGCATGTGTCGCGCGGCTCAGCTGGCGGAAGTATCAGGCAGATGAACGGGCAGGGTGCGCGCTCACGCTGGGGTACGCAGCCGCATGGATGGCTATTGGCGAGCCAGTATGACGGGCACGGTGTCGCCGGCTCAGCTCGGGGCGATATCAGCAGATGAGCGGGCAGGGTCGCCGCTCAAGCCGGCGATATCAGGCAGCATATGAGTGCAGGTTCGCGCGGCTTCAGCTGGCGAGTATCAGGCATGATGAGCAGGCAGTCCCGCGGCTAAGCCGGCGAGTAATCAGGTCAATGAGTCGGGCGGTGTCGCGCGGCTCAGCCAGCGAGTATCAGGGCGATGATGCGGGCAGGTGATCGCGCGGCTCAAAGCTGGGAGTATCAGCAGTTGCGGGCAGGGTCGCGTGGCTACATGCTGAGCGGAGTATCAGGCAGATGACCGGGCAGGTGTCACGGCTCAAGCTGGGCAGGTATCAGGCAGATGCAGCGGAGGGTCGCCAGGCTAGATCGGCGAGTATCAGCTGATAGCGGGCAGGTGTCGCGCGGCTTCAGCTGGCGAGTATCAGGCAGATGACGGGCCAGGTGTCGCGCGGCTCAGCTGGCGAGTATCAGGCAGATGACGGGCAGGTGTCGCGCGGCTCAGCTGGCGAGTATCAGGCAGATGAGCGGGCAGGTGTCGCGCGGCTCAGCTGGCGAGTATCAGGCAGATGAGCGGGCAGGTGTCGCGCGGCTCAGCTGGCGAGTATCAGGCTGATGAGCGGGCAGGTGTCGCGCGGCTCAGCTGGCGAGTATCAGGCAGATGAGCGGGCAGGTGTCGCGCGGCTCAGCTGGCGAGTATCAGGCAGATGAGCGGGCAGGTGTCGCGCGGCTCAGCTGGCGAGTATCAGGCAGATGAGCGGCAGGTGTCGCGCGGCTCAGCTGCGATATCAGGCAGATGAGCGGGCAGGTGTCGCGCGGCTCAGCTGGCGAGTATCAGGCAGATGAGCGGGCAGGTGTCGCGCGGCTCAGCTGGCGATATCAGGCAGATGAGCGGGCAGGTGTCGCGCGGCTCAGCTGGCGTAGTATTCAGCCAGATGAGCGGGCAGGTGTCGCGCGGCTCAGCTGGCGAGTATCAAGGCTGATGAGCGGGCAGGTGTCGTGGGGCTCAGCTCGCGAGTATCAAGGCTTGATGAACGGCGCAGGTGTCGCGGCGGCCTCAGCTGGCGAGTATCAGGCCGATGAGCGGGCAGGTGTCGCGCACGCATGACTGGGCGAGTATCAGAGGCTTGATGAGCGGGCAGGTGTCGCGCGGCTCAGCTGGCGAGTATCAGGCAGATGAGCGGGCAGGTGTCGCGCGGCTCAGCTGGCGAGTATCAGGCAGATGAGCGGGCAGGTGTCGCGCGGCTCAGCTGGCGAGTATCAGGCAGATGAGCGGGCAGGTGTCGCGCGGCTCAGCTGGCGAGTATCAGGCAGATGAGCGGGCAGGTGTCGCGCGGCTCAGCTGGCGAGTATCAGGCAGATGAGCGGGCAGGTGTCGCGCGGCTCAGCTGGCGAGTATCAGGCAGATGAGCGGGCAGGTGTCGCGCGGCTCAGCTGGCGAGTATCAGGCAGATGAGCGGGCAGGTGTCGCGCGGCTCAGCTGGCGAGTATCAGGCAGATGAGCGGGCAGGTGTCGCGCGGCTCAGCTGGCGAGTATCAGGCAGATGAGCGGGCAGGTGTCGCGCGGCTCAGCTGGCGAGTATCAGGCAGATGAGCGGGCAGGTGTCGCGCGGCTCAGCTGGCGAGTATCAGGCAGATGAGCGGGCAGGTGTCGCGCGGCTCAGCTGGCGAGTATCAGGCAGATGAGCGGGCAGGTGTCGCGCGGCTCAGCTGG
Source organism: Bos taurus (assembly GCF_002263795.3). Taxonomy (NCBI): domain Eukaryota; kingdom Metazoa; phylum Chordata; class Mammalia; order Artiodactyla; family Bovidae; genus Bos; species Bos taurus. The sequence goes on along the minus strand of NW_020190805.1, from coordinate 7,544 downwards.
CGAGTATCAGGCAGATGAGCGGGCAGGTGTCGCGCGGCTCAGCTGGCGAGTATCAGGCAGATGAGCGGGCAGGTGTCGCGCGGCTCAGCTGGCGAGTATCAGGCAGATGAGCGGGCAGGTGTCGCGCGGCTCAGCTGGCGAGTATCAGGCAGATGAGCGGGCAGGTGTCGCGCGGCTCAGCTGGCGAGTATCAGGCAGATGAGCGGGCAGGTGTCGCGCGGCTCAGCTGGCGAGTATCAGGCAGATGAGCGGGCAGGTGTCGCGCGGCTCAGCTGGCGAGTATCAGGCAGATGAGCGGGCAGGTGTCGCGCGGCTCAGCTGGCGAGTATCAGGCAGATGAGCGGGCAGGTGTCGCGCGGCTCAGCTGGCGAGTATCAGGCAGATGAGCGGGCAGGTGTCGCGCGGCTCAGCTGGCGAGTATCAGGCAGATGAGCGGGCAGGTGTCGCGCGGCTCAGCTGGCGAGTATCAGGCAGATGAGCGGGCAGGTGTCGCGCGGCTCAGCTGGCGAGTATCAGGCAGATGAGCGGGCAGGTGTCGCGCGGCTCAGCTGGCGAGTATCAGGCAGATGAGCGGGCAGGTGTCGCGCGGCTCAGCTGGCGAGTATCAGGCAGATGAGCGGGCAGGTGTCGCGCGGCTCAGCTGGCGAGTATCAGGCAGATGAGCGGGCAGGTGTCGCGCGGCTCAGCTGGCGAGTATCAGGCAGATGAGCGGGCAGGTGTCGCGCGGCTCAGCTGGCGAGTATCAGGCAGATGAGCGGGCAGGTGTCGCGCGGCTCAGCTGGCGAGTATCAGGCAGATGAGCGGGCAGGTGTCGCGCGGCTCAGCTGGCGAGTATCAGGCAGATGAGCGGGCAGGTGTCGCGCGGCTCAGCTGGCGAGTATCAGGCAGATGAGCGGGCAGGTGTCGCGCGGCTCAGCTGGCGAGTATCAGGCAGATGAGCGGGCAGGTGTCGCGCGGCTCAGCTGGCGAGTATCAGGCAGATGAGCGGGCAGGTGTCGCGCGGCTCAGCTGGCGAGTATCAGGCAGATGAGCGGGCAGGTGTCGCGCGGCTCAGCTGGCGAGTATCAGGCAGATGAGCGGGCAGGTGTCGCGCGGCTCAGCTGGCGAGTATCAGGCAGATGAGCGGGCAGGTGTCGCGCGGCTCAGCTGGCGAGTATCAGGCAGATGAGCGGGCAGGTGTCGCGCGGCTCAGCTGGCGAGTATCAGGCAGATGAGCGGGCAGGTGTCGCGCGGCTCAGCTGGCGAGTATCAGGCAGATGAGCGGGCAGGTGTCGCGCGGCTCAGCTGGCGAGTATCAGGCAGATGAGCGGGCAGGTGTCGCGCGGCTCAGCTGGCGAGTATCAGGCAGATGAGCGGGCAGGGTGGTCGCACGCTGCAGTGGCGAGTATCAGGCAGATGAGCGGGCAGGTGTCGCGCGGCTCACTTGGCGAGTATCAGCCGATTGAGCGGGCAGTGTCGCGCGGCTCAGCTGGCGAGTATCAGGCAGATGAGCGGCCAGGTGTCCGCGCGGCTCAGCTGGCGAGTAATCAGGCAGATGAGCGGGCAGGTGTCCCGCGCGGCTTACGCTGGCGAGTATCAGGCCAGATGAGCGGCGGGTGTCGCGCGGCTCAGCTTGGCGAGTATCAGGCAGATGAGCGGGCAGGTGTCGCGCGGCTCAGCTGGCGAGTATCAGGCAGATGAGCGGGCAGGTGTCGCGCGGCTCAGCTGGCGAGTATCAGGCAGATGAGCGGGCAGGTGTCGCGCGGCTCAGCTGGCGAGTATCAGGCAGATGAGCGGGCAGGTGTCGCGCGGCTCAGCTGGCGAGTATCAGGCAGATGAGCGGGCAGGTGTCGCGCGGCTCAGCTGGCGAGTATCAGGCAGATGAGCGGGCAGGTGTCGCGCGGCTCAGCTGGCGAGTATCAGGCAGATGAGCGGGCAGGTGTCGCGCGGCTCAGCTGGCGAGTATCAGGCAGATGAGCGGGCAGGTGTCGCGCGGCTCAGCTGGCGAGTATCAGGCAGATGAGCGGGCAGGTGTCGCGCGGCTCAGCTGGCGAGTATCAGGCAGATGAGCGGGCAGGTGTCGCGCGGCTCAGCTGGCGAGTATCAGGCAGATGAGCGGGCAGGTGTCGCGCGGCTCAGCTGGCGAGTATCAGGCAGATGAGCGGGCAGGTGTCGCGCGGCTCAGCTGGCGAGTATCAGGCAGATGAGCGGGCAGGTGTCGCGCGGCTCAGCTGGCGAGTATCAGGCAGATGAGCGGGCAGGTGTCGCGCGGCTCAGCTGGCGAGTATCAGGCAGATGAGCGGGCAGGTGTCGCGCGGCTCAGCTGGCGAGTATCAGGCAGATGAGCGGGCAGGTGTCGCGCGGCTCAGCTGGCGAGTATCAGGCAGATGAGGGCGGGTCGGGCTCAGCGGCGAGTATCAGCAGATGAGCGGCAGGCGCGGCTCAGCTGGCGAGTATCAGGCAGATGAGCGGGCAGGTGTCGCGCGGCTCAGCTGGCGAGTATCAGGCAGATGAGCGGGCAGGTGTCGCGCGGCTCAGCTGGCGAGTATCAGGCAGATGAGCGGGCAGGTGTCGCGCGGCTCAGCTGGCGAGTATCAGGCAGATGAGCGGGCAGGTGTCGCGCGGCTCAGCTGGCGAGTATCAGGCAGATGAGCGGGCAGGTGTCGCGCGGCTCAGCTGGCGAGTATCAGGCAGATGAGCGGGCAGGTGTCGCGCGGCTCAGCTGGCGAGTATCAGGCAGATGAGCGGGCAGGTGTCGCGCGGCTCAGCTGGCGAGTATCAGGCAGATGAGCGGGCAGGTGTCGCGCGGCTCAGCTGGCGAGTATCAGGCAGATGAGCGGGCAGGTGTCGCGCGGCTCAGCTGGCGAGTATCAGGCAGATGAGCGGGCAGGTGTCGCGCGGCTCAGCTGGCGAGTATCAGGCAGATGAGCGGGCAGGTGTCGCGCGGCTCAGCTGGCGAGTATCAGGCAGATGAGCGGGCAGGTGTCGCGCGGCTCAGCTGGCGAGTATCAGGCAGATGAGCGGGCAGGTGTCGCGCGGCTCAGCTGGCGAGTATCAGGCAGATGAGCGGGCAGGTGTCGCGCGGCTCAGCTGGCGAGTATCAGGCAGATGAGCGGGCAGGTGTCGCGCGGCTCAGCTGGCGAGTATCAGGCAGATGAGCGGGCAGGTGTCGCGGCCGGCGGTCAGGGGGGCCCTGGCGAGTATCAGGCAGATGAGCGGGCAGGTGTCGCGCGGCTCAGCTGGCGAGTATCAGGCAGATGAGCGGGCAGGTGTCGCGCGGCTCAGCTGGCGAGTATCAGGCAGATGAGCGGGCAGGTGTCGCGCGGCTCAGCTGGCGAGTATCAGGCAGATGAGCGGGCAGGTGTCGCGCGGCTCAGCTGGCGAGTATCAGGCAGATGAGCGGGCAGGTGTCGCGCGGCTCAGCTGGCGAGTATCAGGCAGATGAGCGGGCAGGTGTCGCGCGGCTCAGCTGGCGAGTATCAGGCAGATGAGCGGGCAGGTGTCGCGCGGCTCAGCTGGCGAGTATCAGGCAGATGAGCGGGCAGGTGTCGCGCGGCTCAGCTGGCGAGTATCAGGCAGATGAGCGGGCAGGTGTCGCGCGGCTCAGCTGGCGAGTATCAGGCAGATGAGCGGGCAGGTGTCGCGCGGCTCAGCTGGCGAGTATCAGGCAGATGAGCGGGCAGGTGTCGCGCGGCTCAGCTGGCGAGTATCAGGCAGATGAGCGGGCAGGTGTCGCGCGGCTCAGCTGGCGAGTATCAGGCAGATGAGCGGGCAGGTGTCGCGCGGCTCAGCTGGCGAGTATCAGGCAGATGAGCGGGCAGGTGTCGCGCGGCTCAGCTGGCGAGTATCAGGCAGATGAGCGGGCAGGTGTCGCGCGGCTCAGCTGGCGAGTATCAGGCAGATGAGCGGGCAGGTGTCGCGCGGCTCAGCTGGCGAGTATCAGGCAGATGAGCGGGCAGGTGTCGCGCGGCTCAGCTGGCGAGTATCAGGCAGATGAGCGGGCAGGTGTCGCGCGGCTCAGCTGGCGAGTATCAGGCAGATGAGCGGGCAGGTGTCGCGCGGCTCAGCTGGCGAGTATCAGGCAGATGAGCGGGCAGGTGTCGCGCGGCTCAGCTGGCGAGTATCAGGCAGATGAGCGGGCAGGTGTCGCGCGGCTCAGCTGGCGAGTATCAGGCAGATGAGCGGGCAGGTGTCGCGCGGCTCAGCTGGCGAGTATCAGGCAGATGAGCGGGCAGGTGTCGCGCGGCTCAGCTGGCGAGTATCAGGCAGATGAGCGGGCAGGTGTCGCGCGGCTCAGCTGGCGAGTATCAGGCAGATGAGCGGGCAGGTGTCGCGCGGCTCAGCTGGCGAGTATCAGGCAGATGAGCGGGCAGGTGTCGCGCGGCTCAGCTGGCGAGTATCAGGCAGATGAGCGGGCAGGTGTCGCGCGGCTCAGCTGGCGAGTATCAGGCAGATGAGCGGGCAGGTGTCGCGCGGCTCAGCTGGCGAGTATCAGGCAGATGAGCGGGCAGGTGTCGCGCGGCTCAGCTGGCGAGTATCAGGCAGATGAGCGGGCAGGTGTCGCGCGGCTCAGCTGGCGAGTATCAGGCAGATGAGCGGGCAGGTGTCGCGCGGCTCAGCTGGCGAGTATCAGGCAGATGAGCGGGCAGGTGTCGCGCGGCTCAGCTGGCGAGTATCAGGCAGATGAGCGGGCAGGTGTCGCGCGGCTCAGCTGGCGAGTATCAGGCAGATGAGCGGGCAGGTGTCGCGCGGCTCAGCTGGCGAGTATCAGGCAGATGAGCGGGCAGGTGTCGCGCGGCTCAGCTGGCGAGTATCAGGCAGATGAGCGGGCAGGTGTCGCGCGGCTCAGCTGGCGAGTATCAGGCAGATGAGCGGGCAGTTGCGCGGGCTCAGCTGGCGAGTATCAGGCAGATGAGCGGGCAGGTGTTGCGCGGCTCAGCTGGCGAGTATCAGGCAGATGAGCGGGCAGGTGTCGCGGGGCTCAGCTGGCGAGTATCAGGCAGATGAGCAGGGCACGTTGTCCCGCGGCTCAGCTGGCGACATATCAGGCAGGATGAGCGAGGCAGGTGCTCGCGGGGCTCCGCTGCGAGTATCGAGGCAGCATGAGCAGGCAGGGGTCGCGCAGGCTCGCTTGGCCAGTATCAGGCAGATGAGCGGGCAGGTGTCGCGGCTCAGCTGCGCGAGTATCAGGCAGATGAGCGGGCAGGTGTCGCGGCGGCTCAGCTGGACGAGTATTTAGGCACGATGAGCGGGCATGGTGTCGTCGCGGCTCAAGCTGGCGAGTATCAGGCTGATGAGCGGGCAGGTGTCGCGCGGCTCAGCTGCGAGTATCAGGCAGATGAGCGGGCAGGTGTCGCGCGGGCTCAGCTGGCGAGTATCAGGGCAGCATGAGCGGGGCAGGTGTCGCGCGGCCTCAGCTGAGCGAGTATCCCAAGGCAGATTGAGCGGGCAGCGTGTCGCGGCGCTCAGCTGGCCGAGTATCAGGGCCAGATGAGCGGGCAGTGTGTCGCGCGCGCCTCAGCTGGCGATTATGCAGGCAGATGAGCGGGCAGGTTGTCGCGTCGGCCTTCAGCTGGCCGAGTATCAGGCAGATGAGCGGGGCAGGTGTCGCGCGGCGTCAGCTGGCGGAGTAATCAGGCAGGGATGAGCGGGGCAGGTGTCGCGCGGCGCTCAGCTGGCGAGTATCAGGCGTATGAGCGGGCAGGTGTCGCGCGGCTCAGCTGGCGAAGTATCAGGCAGATGAGCGGGCAGGTGTCGCGGCGCTCAGCTGGCGAGTATCAGGCAGATAGCGGGCAGGGTCGCCGGCTCAGCTGGCGAGTATCAGGCAGATGAGCGGGCAGGGATTCGCGCGCCAGCTGGCGAGTATCAGGGCATATGAGCGGCAGGGCGCGCGGCTCGCTGGCGACCTAGAAAGGTTCTATGCAGTTATCAGGCAGATGAGCGGGCAGGGGTCTCGCGAGCGGCTCCGGTTTGCCCTGAAGTATCAGGCAGATGAGCGGGCAGGTGTCGCGCGGCTCAGCTGGCGAGTATCAGGCAGATGAGCGGGCAGGTGTCGCGCGGCTCAGCTGGCGAGTATCAGGCAGATGAGCCGGCAGGTGTCGCGCGGCTCAGCTGGCGAGTATCAGGCAGATGAGCGGGCAGGTGTCGCGCGGCTCAGCTGGCGAGTATCAGGCAGATGAGCGGGCAGGTGTCGCGCGGCTCAGCTGGCGAGTATCAGGCAGATGAGCGGGCAGGTGTCGCGCGGCTCAGCTGGCGAGTATCAGGCAGATGAGCGGGCAGGTGTCGCGCGGCTCAGCTGGCGAGTATCAGGCAGATGAGCGGGCAGGTGTCGCGCGGCTCAGCTGGCGAGTATCAGGCAGATGAGCGGGCAGGTGTCGCGCGGCTCAGATGGCGAGTATCAGGCAGATGAGAGGGCAGGTGTCGCGCGGCTCAGCTGGCGAGTATCAGGCAGATGAGCGGGCAGGTGTCGCGCGGCTCAGCTGGCGAGTATCAGGCAGATGAGCGGGCAGGTGTCGCGCGGCTCAGCTGGCGAGTATCAGGCAGATGAGCGGGCAGGTGTCGGGCGGCTCACCTATCGAGTATCAGGCAGATGAGCAGGCAGGTGTCGCGCGGCTCAGCTGGCGATTATAAGGCAGATGAGCGGGCAGGTGTCGCGCGGCTCAGCTGGCGAGTATCAGGCAGATGAGCGGGCAGGTGTCGCGCGGCTCAGCTGGCGAGTATCAGGCAGATGAGCGGGCAGGTGTCGGGCGGCTCACCTATCGAGTATCAGGCAGATGAGCAGGCAGGTGTCGCGCGGCTCACCTGGCGATTATAAGGCAGATGAGCCGGCAGGTGTCGCGCGGCTCAGCTGGCGAGTATCAGGCAGATGAGCGGGCAGGTGTCGCGCGGCTCAGCTGGCGAGTATCAGGCAGATGAGCGGGCAGGTGTCGCGCGGCTCAGGTGGCGAGTATCAGGCAGATGAGCGGGCAGGTGTCGCGCGGCTCAGCTGGCGAGTATCAGGCAGATGAGCGGGCAGCTGTCGCGCGGCTCAGCTGGCGAGTATCAGGCAGATGAGCGGGCAGGTGTCGCGCGGCTCAGCTGGCGAGTATCAGGCAGATGAGCGGGCAGGTGTCGCGCGGCTCAGCTGGCGAGTATCAGGCAGATGAGCGGGCAGGTGTCGCGCGGCTCAGCTGGCGAGTATCAGGCAGATGAGCGGGCAGGTGTCGCGCGGCTCAGCTGGCGATTATCAGGCAGATGAGCGGGCAGGTGTCGCGTGGCTCAGCTGGCGATATCAGGCAGATGAGCGGGCAGGTGTCGCGAGGCCTTCAGCTGGCGAGTTAATCATTCAGGATGAGCGGGCAGGTGTCGGCGCGGCTCAGCTGGCTAGTATCAGGCAGATGATCGGTGAAGGTGTCGCGCAGCGCTCACTGGCCGAGTATCAGGCAAGATGAAGGGCAGGTTGTCGCTGGGCTCTGCAGTATCAGGCAGATGAGCGGGCAGGTGTCGCGCGGCTCAGCTGGCGAGTATCAGGCAGATGAGCGGGCAGGTGTCGCGCGGCTCACTGGGAGTATCATCCAGGCCGATAA
>NW_020190804.1:0-22038 GCF_002263795.3 Bos taurus | reverse complement strand
AGTGCATGATAGCCACGGGATCAAGTGCCATGATAACCACGTGATTCAGTGCATGATAGCCAACAGATCACTGCATATCAGCCAGGTGATCAGTTCATCAGCTAGCCACGTATCAGTGCATGATAGCCACTTGGATTAGTGCATGATCAGTCACGTATCAGTAAGATCACAGCCCGTGATCAGTGTATATCATCCACGTGCTAAGTGCATGATAGGCACGTGATTAGTGCATGAGAGCCAACAGATCACTGCATGATCAGCCACGTGATCAGTGCATGATAGCCAAGTGATCAGTGCATGATAGACACGTGAAAAGTGCATGATAACCACGTGATCAGTGCATGAAAAGTCACGTGATCAGTGCATGATAGCCACTTCATCAGTGTATGATCATCCAGGTGATCAGTGCATGAAGGCCTGAACAGTGCATGATAGCCAACAGATCACTGCATGATCAGCCACGTGATCAGTGCATGATAGCCACGTGATCAGTGCATGATAGCCAACGTCAGTGCATGATAGCCACGTGATCAGTGCATGATCAGTCAGGTGAACAGTGTATGATCAACCACGTGATCAATGCATGATAGCCACCAGATCAGTGCATGATCAGTCACGTGATCAGTGCATGATCTGTCACGTGTCCAGTGTATGATATCCGTGATCAGTTCTTGCCCAGTCATGTGATCAGTTCATGATAGCTAAGTTATCAGTGCCTGATCAGCCACGGGATCAGTGCAAGATCGCCAGGTGATCAGTGATGATTATTAGGTGATCAATGTAAGATTAGCCACATGATTAGTGCATGATAGCCACGTGATCAGTGCATGATCAGTCACGTGATCAGTGCATGATCAGCCACGTGATCACTGCATGATAGCCACGTAATCTCTGTATGATCAGCCGCGTAATCAGTGCATGATAGCCACTTGACCAGTACATGATCAGCCACCTGATCAGTGTATGATCTGCCACGTGATCAGTGCATGATAGCCAAGTGATCAATGCATGATAGTACGTGATCGGTGCATGCTCAGTCACATGATCAGTGCATGATCAGCCACGTGATCAGTGCATGATAGCCAAGTGATCATTGCCTACAGTTCCATGATCAGTGGCATGCGCAGTCACATTAATCAGTGCATGATAGCCACGTGATCAGTGCATGATCAGTCCCGTGATCAGTGCATGATCAGTCAGGTGATCAGTGTATGATCATCCACATAATCAGTGCATGGGCACTCACGTTATCAGTGCATGATTGCCACGTGATCAGTGCATGATCAGTCATGTATTCAGTGCATGATCTCTCACGTTATCAGTGTATGATCATCCATGTGACAAGTGCATTATCAGCCACGTGATCAGTGCTTGATAGCCACGTGATCAGTGCATGAACAGTAACGTTATCAGTATATGATCAGCCAAATGATCAGTGCATTATCAGGTATGTGATCAGTCATGTGCATGCATGATCAGGCACGTAAAGAGTGCATGATCAGTCACCTTATCAGTGTATGATAGCCAGGGTATCAGGGCATGATCAGCACGTGATCAGTTCATGATCAGCCACGTAATGAGTGCATGCACAGTCACCTGATCATTGTATGCTCAGCTTCGTGATCAGTGCATGATCAGCCATGTGAATAGTGCATGATCAGCCACGTGATCAGTGCATGGTAGCCACATGATCAGTGCATGATCAGCCACGGAATCAGTGCATGATAGCCATGTGATCAGTTCATGATAGCCACGTGATAAGTGTATGATCAGCCACGTGATCAGTGCATGATAGCCACGTGACCAGTACATGATTAATCAGTGCATGATCAATCACGTGATCAATGCATGATCAGTCACGTGATCAGTGCATGATCAGCCATTTTTTAGTGCATGATCAGTCACGTGATCACTGTATGATCATCCACGTGATCAGTGCATGCACAGTCAGTGATCAGTGAATGATAGCCATGTGATCAGGGCATGATCAAGCACGTGATCAGTGTATGATCAGCCACGTGAACAGTGCGTGCTCAGTCACGTGATCAGGGCCTACTGAGCTGCGTTTTTTCCTGTCTGCTCAGCTGCTTGACAAGAGCCAGCTGAGCTGCTTGATTCCTGCCTGCTCATCGTCTTGATTAATCGCCAGCTGAGCTGCGTGATTCCTGCGTGCTCATCGGTTAGATAATTGCCAGCTGAGATGCGTGATTCCTGCCTGCTCATCGGCTTGATAATTGCCAGTTGAGCTGCGTGATTCCTGGCTGCTCATCTGCGTTATTATTGCCAGCTGAGCTTCGTGATTCCTGCCTCTCATCTGCTTGACAATTGCCAGCTGCAGCCGTGTGATTCCTACCTGCTCATACTGCTTGACTTTTGCCAGCTGAGCAGCATGATTCATCACAGGTGATGTCCATGATTATTTGCCTGCTGAATGCGTGATTTGTGCCTGCTCAGCTCTTTGATTATTGCCATCCTGAGGCACATCATCAGTGCATGAAGCCACGTGTAAAGCGCATGATCAATCACATGATCAGCCACATTCAGACACATGACCTGGGCATGATAGGCACGTGATCAGTTCCTGATCAGCCACGTGATCACTGCATGATAGCCAAGTGACCAGTACATGATTAATCAGTGCATGATCATCCATGTTATCCAGTGCATGCACAGTCAAATGATCAGTGGATGCAGTCAGCGTGATCGTGTATGATCAACTTCGTAATCAGAGTATGATCAGCCACGTGATCAGTGCATGATCAGCCACGTGATCAGTGTATGATCAGCCACGTGATCATGCATGATCCAGAAGGTGATTAGTGCATGATCAGCCACGTGATCATGAATGATCACCACGTGATCAGTGTATGATCAGCCACGTAATCAGTGCATGCACAGTCCCGTGATCAGTGTATGATCAGCTTCGTGATCAGTGCATGGTCAGCCACGTGATCAGTGCATGATCAGGTATGTGAAGAGTGCAATGAGCAGTCACTTGATCAGGGTATGATAGCCAGCTAATCAGTGCACGATCAGCCACGTGATCAGTGCATGATATCCACGTGATCGTGCATTATTAGTCAAGTGATCAGTGCATGATATGTCGCTTGATCATGTATGATAGCCACGGAATCAGTTCATGGGCAGTCATTGCTCAGTGGATGATAGCTATGTGATCAGTGCTATGATCATCTTACGTCATCATGCAAGATGCCACGTGATCAGTGCATGGTTAGTTTAGTTGATCATGTATGTTTAGCCACCTGATCAGTGCATGATCAGTCACGTGATCTTGTCATGTGCACTCATGTGATCAGTGCATGATAGCTACAACAATCAGTTCATAATCAGTCAGGTGATCATTGCAGATCAGCCACGTGATCAGTGAATGATAGCCACGTGATCAGTGCATGAACAGGTAAGTGATCAGTTCATGGGCAATCACATGATTAGTGCATGATAGACACGTGATCAGTGCATGATAGCCAGTGATCAGTGCATGATCAGTCACGTGATCAGTGCATGAGCAGTCAAGTGATCAGTGTACGATCAGCCAAATGATCAGTGCATGATCGTGCATGATCAACCACGTGATCAGTGTATGATAAGCCACGTGATAAGTGCATGCACAGTCACGTGATCAGAGTATGGTCAGCTTTCTGATCAGTGCATTATCAGGCACGTGATCAGTGCATTATCAGAATTTGATCAGTGTATGATCAGCCATGTGATCAGTGAATGATCACCACGTGATCAGTGCATGATCAGCCACGTTATCAGTGCATGCAGAGTCACATGATCAGTGTACGATCAGCTTCGTGATCAGTGCATTATCAGCCAGGTGATCAGTGCATGATCAGGCCAGTGAAGAGTGCATGATCAGTCACGTGATCAGTTTATGATAGCCAGGTTATCATTGCATGATCAGCCACGTGATCAGTGCATGATCAGCCACGTGATGAGTGCATGCACAGTCACATGATCAGTGCATGATCAGGCACGTGATCAGTGCATGATCAGTCAGATGATCAGTGTATGATCATCCACGTGATCAGTGCACGATAGCCAGTTGACCAGTGCATGATCAGTCACGTGACCAGGGCATTATCAGCCACGGGATCAGTGCATGATAGCCATGTGATCAGTGCATGATAGCTACGAGATCAGTGCTAGATCAACCACGTAACCAGTGCATGATCAGCCACGTGATCACTGTATGATCAGCCATGTGATCAGTGCATGTGCGGTTACCTGAGCAGTGTATGATCAGCCAGGTGTTCAGTGCATGATAGCCAAGTGATCAGTGCATGATAGCTACGTGATCAGTGCATGCTCAGTAACATGAGCAGTGCATGATAGCCAGGTGATCATTGCCTACAATTACGTGATCAGTGCATGTGCAGTCACGTGATCAGTGCATGATAGACACGTGAACAGTGCATGATAGCCACGTGATCAGTGCATGAACTCTAACATGATCAGTGCATGTGCAGACACGTGATTAGTGTATGATCAGCCACAAGATCAGTGCATGATAGCCACGTGATCAGTGCATGATAGCCAAGTGATCAGTGCATGATAGCCACGTGATCAGTGCATGATCAGTCACGTGATCAGTGTATGATCAACCACGTGATAAATGCATGATAGCCACCAGATCAGTGCAAGATCAGTCACGTGATCAGTGCATGATCAGCCACGTGATGAGTGCATGATAGCCATGTGATCAGTGCATGATAGCTACGAGATCAGGGCATAATCAGCCACGTAACCAGTGCATGATCAGCCACGTGATCACTGTATGATGAGCCACGTAATCAGTGTATGTGCAGTCACGTGATCAGTGTATGATCAGCCACGTGTTCAGTGCATGATAGCCAAGTGATCAATGCATGATAGCTACGTGATCAGTGCATGCTCAGTAACATGAGCAGTGCATGATAGCCACGTGAGCATTGCCTACAATTACGTGATCAGTGCATGTGCAGTCACGTGATCAGTGCATGATAGACACGTGAACAGTGCATGACCAGTCACTTGATCAGTGCATGTGCAGTCACGTGATTAGTGTATGATCATCCACGTGATCAGTGCATGATAGCAACCTGATCAGTGCATGATAGAACGTGATTTGCATGATAAGCCACGTGATCAGTGTACGATCAGACACGTGAATAGTGCATGATCAGCCACGTGACCAGTGCAATATCATCCACGAGATGAGTGCATGCACAGTCATGTGATCAGTGTATGATCAGCTTCATGATCAGTGTATGATCAGCCACGTCATCAGTTCATGGTCAGGCATGTGATCAGTGCATGATTAGTCATGTGATCAGTGTATGATCATCCATGTGATCAGTGCATGATCAGCCACGTGATCACTGTATTATCAGCCACGTGATCAGTGCATGATCCACAACCTGATTAGTGCATGAACAGGCACGTGATCAGTGCCTGATAGCCACGTGATCAGTGCATGATCATTCAAGTGATCACTGCATGATATGTCACTTGATCAGTGTATGATATCCACATGATCAGTTCATGCGCAGATCATGTGATCAGTGCATGATAGCTACGTGATCAGTGCATGATCAAGCCACGTGATCAGTGCAAGATTGTCAAGTGATCAGTGCATGAATCAGTCACGTGATCAGTGCATTATCTGTCAACATGTCCAGTGTATGATATCCACGTGATCAGTTCTTGCGCAGTCATGTGATCAGTGGCATGATAGGTAAGTTATCAGTGCCTTATCAGCCACGTGATCAGTGCAATATCGCCCCGTGATCAGTGCATGATTATTTAGTGATCAATGTATGATTAGCCACATGATCAGTGCATGATAGCCACGTGATCAGTGCATGATCAGCCACGTGATCAGTTCATGATAGGCCACGTGATCAGTGCATGATCAGTCACATGATCATGGCATGCCCAGTCATGTGATCAGTGCGTTATAGCTATACGATCAGTGCATAATCAGTCATGTGGATCAGTGCATGATCAGCCACGTGATCAGGGCATGATAGCCACGTAATCAGTGCATGAACAGGTAAGTGATCAGTTCATGCGCAAGTCACGTGATTAGTGCATGATAGACACATGATCAGTGCCATGATAGCCAGGTGAACAGTGAATGATCAGTCACGTGATCAGTGCATGCGCAGTCATGGGATCAGTGTATGATCAGCCAATGATCAGTGCATGATCAGGCACTGATCAGTGCATGATAAGCATGTGATCAGTGTATGATCACCACGTAATCAGTGCATGATCAGCCACGTGATCAGTGTATGATCAGCCACGTGATAAATGCATGATCAGCCACGTGATCAGTGCATATCAGCCAAATGATCAGTGGTAGATCAGCTCACGTGATCACTGCTGATCAGCACGTGATCAGTGCATGGATCAGCCAGTGATGATGGCATGCATCCAGGATCAGTGTATTCAGCCTGTGTAGGGATGTCAGGCACGTGATGAGTGCCATGCACAGTCATGTGATCAATGTATGATCAGCCACGTGGATCAGTGTATGATCAGCTTCGTGATCAGTGCATGATCAGGCACGTGATCAGTGCATTATCAGTAAATTTGATCAGTGTATTTCAGCCACGTAATCAGTGCATGAACAGCTACGTGATCATTGGCATAATCCGCAACCTGATTAGTGCATGATCAGTCACGTGATCAGTGTATGATCAGCCACGTGATCAGTTCATGACTCCCACGTGATCAGTGCATGAATAAACCACATGATCAGTGCAGGCACAAGTCACGCGATCAGTGTAATGAGTCAGCTTCGTGATCATTGCATATCAGCCACATGATCAATGCATGATAGCCACCAATCAGTGCATGATCAGTCACGTGATCAGTGCATGATCTGTCACCGTGTCCAGTGTATGATATCCACGTGACAGTCTTGCCCAGTCATGTGATCAGTTCATGATAGCTAAGTTATCAGTGCCTGATCAGCCACGGATCAGTGGGCAAGATCGCCAGTGATCAGTGCATGATTATTTAGGTAATCAATGTAAGATTAGCCACATGATTAGTGCATGATAGCCACGGATCAGTGCATGATCAGTCACGTGATCAGTGCATGATCAGCCACGTGATCACTGCATGATAGCCAGCGTAATCTCTGTATGATCAGCCGCGTAATCAGTGCATGATAGCCACTTGACCAGTACATGATCAGCCACCCTGATCAGTGTATGATCTGCCACGTGATCAGTGCATGATAGCCAAGTGATCAATGCATGATAAGTACGTGATCGGTGCATGGCTTCAGTCACATGATCAGTGCATGATCAGCCACGTGATCAGTGCATGATAGCCAAGTGAATCATTGCCTACAGTTCCATGATCAGTGCATGCCGCAGCTCACATTATCAGTGCATGATAGCCACGGGATCAGTGCATGATCAGTTCCCCGTGATCAGTGCATGATCAGTCAGGTTATCAGTGTATGATCATCAACTTAATCAGTGCATGGGCACTCACGTGATCAGTGCATGATAGCCACGTGATCAGTGCATGATCAGGCAAGTAATCAGTGCATGATCACTCACGTTATCAGTGTATGATCATCCATGTGACAAGTGCATTATCAGCCACGTGATCAGTGCTTGATAGCCACGTGATCAGTGCATGAACAGTAACGTTATCAGTATATGATCAGCCAAATGATCAGTGCATTATCAGGTATGTGATCAGTGCATGATCAGTCATGTGATCAGTGCATGATCAGGCACGTAAAGAGTGCATGGATCAGTCACCTTATCAGTGTATGATAGCCAGGGTATCAGGGCATGATCAGCCACGTGATCAGTGCATGATCAGCCACGTAATGAGTGCATGCACAGTCACCTGATCATTGTATGCTCAGCTTCGTGATCAGTGCATGATCAGCCATGTGAATAGTGCATGATCAGCCACGTGATCAGTGCATGGTAGCCACATGATCAGTGCATGATCAGCCACGGAATCAGTGCATGATAGCCATGTGATCAGTTCATGATAGCCACGTGATAAGTGTATGATCAGCCACGTGATCAGTGCATGATAGCCACGTGACCAGTACATGATTAATCAGTGCATGATCAATCACGTGATCAATGCATGATCAGTCACGTGATCAGTGCATGATCAGCCATTTTTTTAGTGCATGATCAGTCACGTGATCACTGTATGATCATCCACGTGATCAGTGCATGCACAGTCAAGTGATCAGTGAATGATAGCCATGTGATCAGGGCATGATCAAGCACGTGATCAGTGTATGATCAGCCACGTGAACAGTGCGTGCTCAGTCACGTGATCAGGGCCTACTGAGCTGCGTTTTTTCCTGTCTGCTCAGCTGCTTGACAAGAGGCCAGCTGAGCTGCTTGATTCCTGCCTGCTCATCGTCTTGATAATCGCCAGCTGAGCTGCGTGATTCCTGCGTGCTCATCGGTTAGATAATTGCCAGCTGAGATGCGTGATTCCTGCCTGCTCATCGGCTTGATAATTGCCAGTTGAGCTGCGTGATTCCTGGCTGCTCATCTGCGTTATTATTGCCAGCTGAGCTTCGTGATTCCTGCCTTCTCATCTGCTTGACAATTGCCAGCTGAGCCGTGTGATTCCTACCTGCTCATCTGCTTGACTTTTGCCAGCTGAGCAGCATGATTCATCACAGGTGATGTCCATGATTAATTGCCTGCTGAATGCGTGATTTGTGCCTGCTCAGCTCTTTGATTATTGCCTCCTGAGGCACATCATCAGTGCATGATAGCCACGTGTAAAGCGCATGATCAATCACATGATCAGCCACATTCAGACACATGACCTGTGCATGATTAGGCACGTGATCAGTTCCTGATCAGCCACGTGATCACTGCATGATAGCCAAGTGACCAGTACATGATTAATCAGTGCATGATCATCCATGTGATCAGTGCATGCACAGTCAAATGATCAGTGGATGCAGTCACGTGATCAGTGTATGATCAACTTCGTAATCAGAGTATGATCAGCCACGTGATCAGTGCATGATCAGCCACGTGATCAGTGTATGATCAGCCACGTGATCAGTGCATGATCCAGAAGGTGATTAGTGCATGATCAGCCACGTGATCAGTGAATGATCACCACGTGATCAGTGTATGATCAGCCACGTAATCAGTGCATGCACAGTCACGTGATCAGTGGTATGATCAGCTTCGTGATCAGTGCATGGTCAGCCACGTGATCAGTGCATGATCAGGTATGTGAAGAGTGCATGAGCAGTCACTTGATCAGTGTATGATAGCCAGCTAATCAGTGCACGATCAGCCACGTGATCAGTGCATGATATCCACGTGATCAGTGCATGATTAGTCAAGTGATCAGTGCATGATATGTCGCTTGATCAGTGTATGATAGCCACGGAATCAGTTCATGGGCAGTCATGTGCTCAGTGGATGATAGCTATGTGATCAGTGCATGATCATCTACGTCATCAGTGCAAGATTGCCACGTGGATCAGTGCATGGTTAGTTAAGTGATCAATGTATGTTTAGCCACCTGATCAGTGCATGATCAGTCACGTGATCTTGGCATGTGCACTCATGTGATCAGTGCATGATAGCTACACAATCAGTTCATAATCAGTCAGGTGATCATTGCAGGGATCAGCCACGTGATCAGTGAATGATAGCCACGTGATCAGTGCATGAACAGGTAAGTGATCAGTTCATGGGCAATCACATGATTAGTGCATGATAGACACGTGATCAGTGCATGATAGCCAGTGATCAGTGCATGATCAGTCACGTGATCAGTGGCATGAGCAGTCAAGTGATCAGTGTACGATCAGCCAAATGATCAGTGCATGATCGTGCATGATCAACCACGTGATCAGTGTATGATAAGCCACGTGATAAGTGCATGCACAGTCACGTGATCAGTGTATGGTCAGCTTTCTGATCAGTGCATTATCAGGCACGTGATCAGTGCATTATCAGAAATTTGATCAGTGTATGATCAGCCATGTGATCAGTGAATGATCACCACGTGATCAGTGCATGATCAGCCACGTTATCAGTGCATGCAGAGTCACATGATCAGTGTACGATCAGCTTCGTGATCAGTGCATTATCAGCCAGGTGATCAGTGCATGATCAGGCCAGTGAAGAGTGCATGATCAGTCACGTGATCAGTTTATGATAGCCAGGTTATCATTGCATGATCAGCCACGTGATCAGTGCATGATCAGCCACGTGATGAGTGCATGCACAGTCACATGATCAGTGCATGATCAGGCACGTGATCAGTGCATGATCAGTCAGGTGATCAGTGTATGATCATCCACGTGATCAGTGCACGATAGCCAGTTTGACCAGTGCATGATCAGTCACGTGACCAGGGCATTATCAGCCACAGGATCAGTGCATGATAGCCATGTGATCAGTGCATGATAGCTACGAGATCAGTGCTAGATCAACCACGTAACCAGTGCATGATCAGCCACGTGATCACTGTATGATCAGCCATGTGATCAGTGCATGTGCGGTTACCTGACCAGTGTATGATCAGCCAGGTGTTCAGTGCATGATAGCCAGTGATCAATGCATGATAGCTACGTGATCAGTGCATGCTCAGTAACATGAGCAGTGCATGATAGCCAGGTGATCATTGCCTACAATTAACGTGATCAGTGCATGTGCAGTCACGTGATCAGTGCATGATAGACACGTAGAACAGTGCATGATAGCCACGTGATCAGTGCATGAACTCTAACATGATCAGTGCATGTGCAGACACGTGATTAGTGTATGATCAGCCACAAGATCAGTGCATGATAGCCACGTGATCAGTGCATGATAGCCAAGTGATCAGTGCATGATAGCCACGTGATCAGTGCATGATCAGTCACAGTGATCAAGTGTATGATCAAACACGTGATAAATGCATGATAGCCACCAGATCAGTGCAAGATCAGTCACGTGATCAGTGCATGATCAGCCACGTGATGAGTGCATGATAGCCAAGTGATCAGTGCATGAATAGCTACGAGATCAGGGCATAATCAGCCACGTAACCAGTGCATGATCAGCCACGTGATCACTGTATGATGAGCCACGTAATCAGTGTATGTGCAGTCACGTGATCAGTGTATGATCAGCCACGTGTTTCAGTGCATGATAGCCAAGTGATCAATGCATGATAGCTACGTGAATCAGTGCATGCTCAGTAACATGAGCAGTGCATGATAGCCACGTGAGCATTGCCTACAATTACGTGATCAGTGCATGTGGCAGTCACGTGATCAGTGCATGATAGACACGTGAACAGTGCATGACCAGTCACTTGATCAGTGCATGTGCAGTCACGTGATTAGTGTATGATCATCCACGTGATCAGTGCATGATAGCAACCTGATCAGTGCATGATAAGAAACGTGATTTGTGCATGATAAGCCACGTGATCGGTGTACGATCAGACACGTGAATAGTGCATGATCAGCCACGTGACCAGTGCAATATCATCCCACGAGATGAGTGCATGCACAGTCATGTGATCAGTGTATGATCAGCTTCATGATCAGTGTATGATCAGCCACGTCATCAGTTCATGGTCAGGCATGTGATCAGTGCATGATTAGTCATGGTGATCAGTGTATGATCATCCATGTGATCAGTGCATGATCAGCCACGTGATCACTGTATTATCAGCCACGTGATCAGTGCATGATCACACAACCTGATTAGTGCATGAACAGGCACGTGATCAGTGCATGATAGCCACGTGATCAGTGCATGATCATTCAAGTGATCACTGCATGATATGTCACTTGATCAGTGTATGATATCCACATGATCAGTTCATGCGCAGTCATGTGATCAGTGCGATGATAGCTACGTGATCAGTGCATGATCAGCCACGTGATCAGTGCAAGATTGTCAAGTGATCAGTGCATGATCAGTCACGTGATCAGTGCATTATCTGTCACATGTCCAGTGTATGATATCCACGTGATCAGTTCTTGCGCAGTCATGTGATCAGTGCATGATAGGTAAGTTATCAGTGCCTTATCAGCCACGTGATCAGTGCAATAATCGCCCCGTGATCAGTGCATGATTATTTAGGTGATCAATGTATGATTAGCCACATGATCAGTGCATGATAGCCACGTGATCAGTGCATGATCAGCCACGTGATCAGTTCATGATAGGCACGTGATCAGTGCATGATCAGTCACATGATCATGCATGCCCAGTCATGTGATCAGTGCGTTATAGCTATACGATCAGTGCATTAATCAGTCATGTGATCAGTGCATGATCAGCCACGTGATCAGGGCATGATAGCCACGTAATCAGTGCATGAACAGGTAAGTGATCAGTTCATGCGCAGTCACGTGATTAGTGCATGATAGACACATGATCAGTGCATGATAGCCAGGTGAACAGTGAATGATCAGTCACGTGATCAGTGCATGCGCCAGTCATGGGATCAGTGTATGATCAGCCAAATGATCAGTGCATGATCAGGCACCTGATCAGTGCATGATAAGTCATGTGATCAGTGTATGATCAGCCACGTAATCAGTGCATGATCAGCCACGTGATCAGTGTATGATCAGCCACGTGATAAATGCATGATCAGCCACGTGATCAGTGCATTATCAGCCAAATGATCAGTGTATGATCAGCCACGTGATCACTGCATGATCAGCCACGTGATCAGTGCATGATCAGCCACGTGATGAGTGCATGCACAGTCATTGTGATCAGTGTATGATCAGCCACGTGATCAGTGTATGATCAGGCACGTGATGAGTGCATGCACAGTCATGTGATCAATGTATGATCAGCCACGTGATCAGTGTCATGATCAAGCTTCGTGATCAGTGCATGATCAGGCACGTGATCAGTGGCATTATCAGTAATTTGATCAGTGTATTTCAGCCACTAATCAGTGCATGAACAGCTACGTGATCATTGCATAATCCGCAACCTGATTAGTGCATGATCAGTCACTATGATCAGTGTATGATCAGCCACGTGATCAGTTCATGATTCTCCCACGTGATCAGTGCATGATAAACCACATGATCAGTGCAGGCACAGTCACGCGATCAGTGTATGATCAGCTTCGTGATCATTGCATGATTCAGCCACATGATCAGTGCATGATAGCCATGTAATCAGTGCATGAACAGGTAAGTGATCAGTTCATGCGCAGTCACGTGATTAGTGCATTTATAGACACATGATCAGTGCATTATAGCCAGGTGATCAGTGAATGATCAGTCAAGTGTTCAGTGCATGCGCAGTCACGGGATCAGTGTATGATCAGCCAAATGATCAGTGCATGATCAGGTACGTGATTAGTGCATGATCAGGCACCTGATCAGTGCATGATAAGTCATGTGATCAGTGTATGATAAGCCACGTAATCAGTGCATGATCAGCCACGTGATCAGTGTATGATCAGCCAAATGATCAGTGCATGATCAGCCACGTGATCAGTGCATGCAACAGTCATGTGCACGGTGATCAAGTGGTATGATCAGCCACGTGATCAGTGTATGATCAGCTTCGGTGAACAGTGCATGAACAGGCACGTGATCAGTGCATATCAGTAATTTGTTCAGTGTATTTCAGCCACGTGAACAGTGCATGAACAAACCACGTGATCATTGCATAATCCGCAACGTGATTAGTGCATGATCAGTCACGTGATCAGTGTATGATCAGCCACGTGATCAGTGTAGACCAGCTTCGTGATCAGTGCATGATCAGGCACGTGATCAATGCATCATCAGTAATTTGATCAGTGTATTTTCAGCCACGTGATCAGTGCATGAAACAGCCCACGTGATCAGCGTATGATCAGCCACGTGATCATTGCATATACGCAAAGTGATTAGTGCATGATCAGTCACGTGATCAGTGTATGATCAGCCACGTGATCAGTTCATGCTCTCCCACGTGATCAGTGCAATGATCAACCACATGGTCAGTGCAGGCACAGTCACGTGATCAGTGTATGATCAGCTTCGTGATCATTGCCATGATCAGCCACATGATCAGTGCATGATAAGGCCAGTGAAGAGTGCATGATCAGACACATAATCAGTGTATGATAGCCAGGTTATCATTGCAATGAACAGCCACGTGATCAGTGCATGATCAGCCACGTGATCAGTGCATGCACAGTTCACTGATCAGTGTATGATCAGCTTTGTGATCAGTGCATGATCAGCCAAGTGATTCAGTGTCATAATCAGACTCGTGATCAGTGCATGCTCAGTCACGTGATCAGTGTATGATCAGCCACGTGATCAGTGCATGATAGCCCATGTGATCAGTGCATGATAGATATGAGATCAGTGCATTGATCAGCCACGTAATCAGTGCATGATCAGCCACGTGATCACTGTATGATCAGTCACGTGATCAGTGCATGTGCAGTCACGTGATCAGTGTAGGATCAGCCACGTGTTCAGTGCATGATAGTCAAGTTGATCAATGCATGATAGCTACGTAATCAGTGCATGCTCAAGTCACATGAGCAGTGCATGATAGCCTACGTAAATCATTGCCTTACAATTTATGTGATCACTTGCCATGTGCAGTCACGTGATCAGTACATGATAGACCAGTGATCAATGCATGATAGCTTACGTGATCAGTTGCATGCTCATGTCACATGAGCCAGTGCATGATTAGCCACGTGATCAGTGCATGATAGCCCACGTGATCATTGCATACAATTACGTGATCAGTGCATGTGCAGTCACGTGATTAGTGCATGTGCAGTCACGTGAGCAGTGTATGATCAGCCACGTTTCAGTGCATGCTAGACACGTGATCATTGCATGATAGCCACGTGATCAGTGCATTATCAATCACGTGATCAGTGCATGCGCAGGTCCATGATCAGTGTATGTTCAGGCCACGTGATCAGTGCATGATAGCAAACTGATCAGTGCATGTTAAGCAACGTGATTAGTGCATGATCAGCCACGTGATAAGTGTACGATGAGACACGTGATCAGTGCATGATTAGCCACGTGATCAGTGCATGATAGCCACCTGAGCAGAGCATGATAAGCAACGTGATTAGTGCATTATCAGCCACGTGATCAGTGTATGATCAGCCCCATGATCAGGGCAATATCAGCAACATGACCAGTACATGGACAGTCACGTGATCAGTGTATGATCAGCTTCATGATCAGTGCATGATCAGCCACGTGAGCAGTTCATGGTCACGCACGTGATCAGTCCATGATCAGCCACGTGATCACTGTATTTTAAGCCACGTGATCAGTGCATGATCCGCAACGTGATTAGTGCATGATCAGCCACGTGATCAGTGTATGATCAGGCACGTGATCAATGCATGATCAGCCACGTGATCAGTGCATCATAAGCCACGTGATCAGTGCATGCACAGTCACGTGATCAGTGTATGATGAGCTTCGTGATCAGTGCATAATCAGCCACGTGATCAGTGCATGATCAGGCACGTGAAGAGTGCATGATCAGTCACGTGATCAGTGTATGATCAGCCACGTGATCAGTGCATGATAGCCACGACTGTGCATGATCAGTCAGGTGATCACTGCATGATCAGCCATGGGATCAGTGCATGATAGCCATGTGATCAGTGCATGATACTTACGAGATCTGTGCATTATCAGCCAAGTAATCAGTGCATGATCAGCCACTTGATCACATGTATGATCAGCCACGTGATCAGTGCATATGCAGTCACGTGATCAGTGTATGATCAGCCACTGTGTTCAGTGCATGATAGCCAAGTGATCAATGCATGATTAGCTAAGTGATCAGTGCATGCTCAGTCACATGAGCAGTGCATGAATATCCACGTGATCAGTGCATGATCAGTCACGTGATCAGTGCATGATAGCCACGTGAACAGTACATGATTATTCAGTGCCTGATCAGCCACGTGATCAGAATATGATCAGCCACGTGATCAGTGTATGATCAGCCACAAGATCATTGCATTATCCGACACATAATTAGTGCATGATCAGGCACATGAACAGTGTATTATCAGCCATGTGATCAGTGCATGATCAGCCACGTGATGAATGCATGATCACCCACGTTTTCAGTGCATGCACAGTCGCGTGATCAGTGTATGATCAGCTTCGTGATCAGTGCATGCTCAGCCACGTAATCAGTGCATGATCAGGCACGTGATCAGTGCATTATCAGTCCACGTGAACATGTATGATCAGCCACGTGATCAGTGCATAATCAGCCACTTGATCAGTGCTTGATCATCCATATGATCAGTGCATGCAGTCTCGTGATCAGTGTATGATCAGCTTCGTGATCAGTGCATGATCAGCCACGTGATCAGTGCATGATCAGGCACGTGATCAGTGCATGATCAGTCAAGTGATCAGTGTTTGATAAGACAGGTGATCAGTGCATTATTGCCATGTGATCAGTGAATGATCAGCCCCATAATCAGTGCATGATAGCCACCTGACCAGTCCATGATCAGCAACGTGATTAGTGCATGATCAGCCACATGATCAGTGCATGATCAGTCACGTGATCACTGTATGATCAGCCACGTCATCAGTGCACGTGCAGTCACGTGATCAGTGCATGATCAGCCACGTGATCACTGCATGATAGCCATGTGATCATTGCCTACAGTTACATGATCAGTGCATGGGAGTCAGGTGATCAGTGCAGATACCCAAGTGATCACCGCATGATCAATACCATGATCAGCAATATTCAGACACTTATCACTGTATGCTCAGTCACGTGATCAGTTTCTGATCAGCCACGTGATCAGTGCATGATCAGTTTCGGGAGCAGAGTATGATCAGCCACTTGATCAGTGCATGATACCACGTGATCAGTGCATGATCAGTCACGTCTTCAGTGCATGATCATCACGTGATCAGTGCATGATCAGCTACGTTATCAGTGCAGATAGCCAGTATCAGTGCTGATCAGTCACGTGTTGAATGTATGATCAGCCACGTGACTAGTGCATGATCAGTCACGTGATCAGTGTACGATCAACCACGGGATCAATGCATGGTAGCCACCAGATCAGTGCATGATCAGTCACGTGATCAGTGCAAGATTGCCAAGGGATCAGTGCATGATTAGTTATGTTATCAATGTATGATTAGCCACGTGATTAGGCATCATCACCACGTGATCAGTGCATGATCAGCCACTGATGATGAAGGATACCAACGTGATGAGTGCATGATCAGCCACTGATCATGTATGATCAGCCACGTGATCAGTGCATGATACACCTGATCCGTGCATGACAGTCACGTGATCATGCATGGGCATCATGTGATCAGTGCATGATAGCTACGAAATCAGTTCATAATCAGTCACGTGATCACTGCATGATCATTCACGTGATCAGTGCATGCAGCCACGTGATCAGTGCATGTAGCCACTTGATCAGTGCATGATCAGTCACGTGATCAGTGTATAATCAGCCTCGTGATCAATGTATGATCATCCACGTGATCAGTGGCATGATAGGCACGTGATCAGTGCATGATAGCCAAGTGATCATGCATTATAGCCATGTGGATGAGTGCATGATCAGTCACGTGATCATTGTATGATCAACACGGGATCAATGCATGATAGCCACCAGATCAGTGCATGATCAGTCAAGTGATCCAGTGCATGATCTGTCACGTGTCCAGTGTATGATATCCACGTTGTCAGTTCTTGCACAGTCATGTGATCAGTGCATGATAGCTAAGTTATCAGTGCTGATCAGCCACGTGATCAGTGCAAGGTCGCACCCGTTATCAGTGCATGATATTAGTGATCAATGTTGTCTAGCACAGTCATGATCAGTGATGACAGCACGTGATCAGTGCATGATCACTCACAGAGTCATATAGCCTGATAGTGCATGTCACCATATCAGTGCATGATAGCCAGGATCAGTGCATGAACAGCCACGTGATCATGCACAGTTACGTGATCAGTGTGTGATCAGCTTCGTGATCAGTGTATGATCAGCCACGTGATCAGTGCATGATCAGGCACGTGATCAGTGCTTGATCAGTCATGTGATCAGTGTATGGTCAGCCAGGTGATCAGATAATGATCAGCCACGTGATCAGTGCATGAACAGGCACCTGAAGAGTACATGATCAGCCACGTGATCAGTGCATGATCAGTCAACGTGATCAGTGCATGCCAGTCACGTGATCAGTGGTGCATGATTCAGGCCAGTGAAGAGTGGCACGATCAGTCACGTGATCAGTGTATGATAGCCAGGTTACATGTGCATGCATCAGCCAGGTGATCTTGTGCATGATCAGCGAAGTGATCAGTGCATGCACAGTCCCTTGGTCAGTGTATGATCAGCTATGTGATCAGTGCATGATAGACACGTTGATCCAGTGCATGATCAGGCACGTGCATCAGTCATAGATCAGTCACATGATCAGTGTATGATCAGCCACGTGTTTCAGTGCATGCTAGACACGTGATCATTGGCATGATAGCCACGTGATCAGTGCATTATCAATCACGTGATCAGTGCATGCGCAGTCCCATGATCAGTGTATGTTCAGCCACGTGATCAGTGCATGATAGCAAACTGATCAGTGCATGTTAAGCAACGTGATTAGTGCATGATCAGCCACGTGATAAGTGTACGATGAGACACGTGATCGTGCATGATTAGCCACGTGATCAGTGCATGATAGCCACCTGAGCAGAGCATGATAAGCAACGTGATTAGTGCATTATCAGCCACGTGACAGTGTATGATCAGCCCCATGATCAGGGCAATATCAGCAACATGACCAGTACATGGACAGTCACGTGATCAGGTTATGATCAGCTTCATGATCAGTGCATGATCAGCCACGTGAGCAGTTCATGGTCACGCACGTGATTCAGTCCATGATTCAGCCACGTGATCACTGTATTTCAGCCACGTGATCACTGCATGATCCACACGTGATTAGTGCATGATCAGCCACGTGATCAGTGGTATGATCAGGCACGTGATCAATGCATGATCAGCCACGTGATCAGTGCATCATAGCCACGTGATCAGTGCATGCACAGTCACGTGATCAGTGTATGATGAGCTTCGTGATCAGTGCATAATCAGCCACGTGATCAGTGCATGATCAGGCACGTGAAGAGTGCATGATCAGTCACGTGATCAGTGTATGATCAGCCACGTGATCAGTGCATGATAGCCACGACTGTGCATGATCAGTCAGGTGATCACTGCATGATCAGCCATGGGATCAGTGCATGATAGCCATGGGATCAGTGCATGATACTTACGAGATCTGTGCATTATCAGCCAAGTAATCAGTGCATGATCAGCCACTTGATCACTGTATGATCAGCCACGTGATCAGTGCATATGCAGTCACGTGATCAGTGTATGATCAGCCACGTGTTCAGTGCATGATAGCCAAGTGATCAATGCATGATAGCTAAGTGATCAGTGCATGCTCAGTCACATGAGCAGTGCATGATATCCACGTGATCAGTGCATGATCAGTCAGTGATCAGTGCATGATAGCCACGTGAAACAGTACATGATTATTCAGTGCCTGATCAGCCACGTGATCAGAATATGATCAGCCACGTGATCAGTGTATGATCAGCCACACGATCATTGCATTATCCGCAACATATTTAGTGCATGATCAGGCACATGAACAGTGTATTATCAGCCATGTGATCAGTGCATGATCAGCCACGTGATGAATGCATGATCACCCACGTTTTCAGTGCATGCACAGTCGCGTGATCAGTGTATGATCAGCTTCGTGATCAGTGCATGCTCAGCCACGTAATCAGTGCATGATCAGGCACGTGATCAGTGCATTATCAGTCCACGTGAACATTGTATGATCAGCCACGTGATCAGTGCATAATCAGCCCCTTGATCAGTGCATGATCATCCAAATGATCAGTGCATGCAGTCTCGTGATCAGTGTATGATCAGCTTCGTGATCAGTGCATGATCAGCCACGTATCAGTGCATGATCAGGCACGTGATCAGTGCATGATCAGTCAAGTGATCAGTGTTTGAATAAGACAGGTGATCAGTGCATTATTGCCATGTGATCAGTGAATGATCAGCCCCATAATCAGTGCATGATAGCCACCCTGACCAGTCCATGATCAGCAACGGTATTAGTGCATGATCAAGCCACATGATCAGTGCATGATCAGTCACGTGATCACTGTATGATCAGCCACGTCATCAGTGCACGTGCAGTCACGTGATCAGTGCATGATCAGCCACGTGATCACTGCATGATAGCCATGTGATCATTGCCTACAGTTACCATGATCAGTGCATGGGAGTCAGGTGATCAGTGCACGATACCCAAGTGATCACCCATGATCAATAACATGATCAGCAATATTCAGACACTTATCACTGTATGCTCAGTCACGTGATCAGTTTCTGATCAGCCACGTGATCAGTGCATGATCAGTTTCGGGAGCAGAGTATGATCAGCCACTTGATCAGTGCATGATAGCCACGTGATCAGTGCATGATCAGTCACATCTTCAGTGCATGATCAATCACGTGATCAGTGCATGATCAGCTACGTTATCAGTGCAGGATAGCCAGGTGATCAGTGCATGATCAGTCACGTGTTGAATGTATGATCAGCCACGTGACTAGTGCATGATCAGTCACGTGATCAGTGTACGATCAACCACGGGATCAATGCATGGTAGCCACCAGATCAGTGCATGATCAGTCACGTGATCAGTGCAAGATTGCCAAGGGATCAGTGCATGATTAGTTATGTTATCAATGTATGATTAGCCACGTGATTAGTGCATCATCAGCCACGTGATCAGTGCATGATCAGCCACGTGATGAGTGAAGGATACGCAACGTGATGAGTGCATGATCAGCCACATGATCAGTGTATGATCAGCCACGTGATCAGTGCATGATAGCCACCTGATCCGTGCATGATCAGTCACGTGATCATGGCATGGGCAGTCATGTGATCAGTGCATGATAGCTACGAAATCAGTTCATAATCAGTCACGTGATCACTGCATGATCATTCACGTGATCAGTGCATGCTAGCCACGTGATCAGTGCATGATAGCCACTTGATCAGTGCATGATCAGTCACGTGATCAGTGTATAATCAGCCTCGTGATCAATGTATGATCATCCACGTGATCAGTGCATGATAGGCACGTGATCAGTGCATGATAGCCAAGTGATCAGTGCATTATAGCCATGTGATGAGTGCATGATCAGTCACGTGATCATTGTATGATCAACAACGGGATCAATGCATGATAGCCACCAGATCAGTGCATGATCAGTCAAGTGATCAGTGCATGATCTGTCACGTGTCCAGTGTATGATATCCACGTTGTCAGTTCTTGCACAGTCATGTGATCAGTGCATGATAGCTAAGTTATCAGTGCCTGATCAGCCACGTGATCAGTGCAAGGTCGCCCCGTTATCAGTGCATGATTATTTAGGTGATCAATGTATTATTAGCCACATGATCAGTGCATGACAGCCACGTGATCAGTGCATGATCAGTCACGTGATCATGGCATGCGCAGTCATGTGATCAGTGCATGATAGCTACGCGATCAGTGCATAATCAGTCACGTGATCAGTGCATGATTAACCACGTGATCAGTGCATGATAGCCACGTGATCAGTGCATGATCAGTCACATATGAATGCATGGCATGTGCATTCTTGTGATCAGTGCATTATAGCTAAGCGATCAGTGCATAATCAGTCATATGATCACTGCATGATCAGCCACGTGATCAGTGCATGATCAGTCACGTGATCAGTGTATGATCAGCTTCGTGATCAGTGCATGCACAGTCACGTGATCAGTGTATGATCAGCTTCTTGATCAGTGCATGATTAGCCACGTGTTCAGTGCATGATCAGTCACGTGATCAGTGTGTGATAGTCCAGTTATCAGTGCATGATCAGCCTCGTGATCAGTGCATGATCAGCCAAGTGATC